>NW_027325468.1:0-148868 GCF_036924035.1 Leuresthes tenuis | reverse complement strand
GCGACTGCTGACATGTTCTTCTCAAATTTATTTAATTAGTCATTGATTATTATTATGATTGTTGTTGTTGTCTAATATACAATCATTGGAAATATTTATATTTTAATGAGCTACTTGACTAATTTGAATTTCCCTCACTGGGGGATGAATAAAATATTTATCTATTCTATTCTATTCTATTCTATTCTATTCTATTCTATTCTATTGTAGCCACCTAAAACTCACTTTTATTTTGAGGCTTTTTTAAATGGGGAAAAAGAGAACAAAGTGAGGAAAGGTGGGACAGATGAACCCCAGCAGTCTAATCCTATAGCAGCTTAACTATGGGATGTTTCAGGATCACCTGAGCCATCCCTAACTATAAGCTTTATCAAAAAGGAAAGTTTTAAGCCTAATCTTAAAAGTGGAAAGGGTGTCTGCTTCAGTTTGAATGTGGAAAAAGGTTTATTTTGGAAACATTTTAAAAACTGACATTATTCTGTCTTGGAAAACACTGCTAGTGGGAAACATTACACTGGTTGCTGAAAACTGGCAGAAGTGGACCTTCCAACGTGACAGTGACATGAAGTATTCAGCTGAAGTCGTCAAGTGATTAACAGAGAACAAAAGTCAACATTCTGGAATCCGGACTTCAATTCCATTCAGAATCTGTGGTTGGAATCACAGACCAGAAGAGAGACGGAACAGAGGCCTTCAAACCTGCAGATCATCACAGAATGAGGTCCAATTTTCCAGTGGAGGCATGAAGAAAGCAGTCGTGAGTACCATAACATACAATGAATGCATTAAAACTGACCTGGACAATAATATTTTGAGATTTCACAGAAAAAAGTTTAAAAATGTATAATCATAAAACTGAACAAGAGAGCAAAACAACACACAAGATGGTGACTGAGAACGGAATGCCATTGCTCTTTTTTAGTCTTATCACTAAATTGTGATGTCATCACTGATGACATCACTGATGACATCACAATCTCTCTTCTGGTCTTCTGGTCATCACTGATGATGACATCACAATTGATGTCACCACTGATGTTGTTTGACATCACAATTGATGTCACCACTGATGTTGTTTGACATCACAAATGTTATATAGGCCAGACATTTTCCCTCCTATTTCACAGTTCGTCAGGAGTTTATCTGAAGAAACACGTCCAGTTTTCGAAGCGAATTTGAAAGTCACAGCAAACGGTTTTCACATCGTCTAAAAAAACAACACTTAATTACTATCTTAAATAGTAATTTTGACAAACTATTAAAAACAACACTTAATTACTATCTTAAATAGTAATTTTGACAAGCTCTTAAAAACAACAAGCAAAATGAGTCAAACCAAGATATCATCTGCTCCACTTCAGTGGTGTGACATGGTAGAGGACGATTTACCTGAGGATATCTACACATATACCATTACTTTTGGCGATAATGAAGGTTATGAGGAACCCACCAACAGGTCAGAAAATGAGCTGTGTGAAAAAGAACAATGCCAGGCCTCTGAGGATTCCCCGTCTCCTCAAACAGTAAATGACGAAGAGGAAAAAGAACCATCCCAGGTCTCTGCTGCGGCTGTGACTCCTCATTCCGAGGACGTCCAGCTGGTGCAGGATCATCCCCAGGCCTCCAAAGTACGTTGCGTCACGTGGAAGTTTCCAAATTCACAAACCGACAAACAAGCCCAGGCCTCCAACAAATATAACATTACTTTTGGCAGTAATGAAAGTTATAAGAAACCCACCAACAGGCAAGAAATTTTAACATCAAGCCTAGAAAATGACCTGTTTGAAAAAGAACAATCTCAGGCGTCCTACAATTATAACATTACTTTTGTCAGTAAGGAAAGTTATAAGGAACCCACCAACAGGCGAGAAATTTTAAAATCAAACCTAGAAAATGACCTGTTTGAAAAAGAACAATCTCAGGCGTCCTACAAATATAACATTACTTTTGGCAGTGATGAAAGTTTGGAGGAACCCACCAACAGATCAGAAATGTTGGACGTGTTGGAAAAGGAACAATCCCAGGTCTCTGCTGCGGCTGTGACTCCTCATTCCGAGGACGTCCAGCTTGTGCAGGATCATCCCCAGGCCTCCAAAGTTCGTCGCGTCACGTGGAAGTTTCCAATTTCACAAACCGAGGAGATTCCCTCTAATGCCTCTGCTGCCAACGATGATTATGGATCAGAAAAATTACAGGAATCTTACCAACATAATAAGGACAAGATCAACTATTTATACCATCGGATGGATATTGTCAGGACTAAGCTGCTGAAAAAGAATTTCTTTCTAACACGAGAAAAAGACAGAAGAGTCGCAGCAGAGAATAGCTGCTCCATTTCTGAGGAAAAACTCAAGGACCTGGAAAACTGTTTGAAGTGTGAGCGTCATCTCCGTGAAAAGTGTGAGCAGGAGCTCAAGGAATGCAATGACGTAATTACAGAATTGATTGAAACACTGAAACCACCAGTATCTGAAACTGAATATCAGTCAGTTGTAAAAGAGGTAGAGAGCTTGAAAGAACAACTCAAAGAAAAGACTGCCTCCAATATTGATCTTGCCTCCAAACTAAAGGCACAGGAGGAGGAAACAAAGACACAGGAAAAGAAGGTGGCAGAACTTATGAAGGCTGTATTTCTATCCCTCATCATCAAGCCAGAAGAAAAAACAGAGCTGTACATCCTCCCAGAACTCCATTTAGATCAGATACGTCTTCCACCAAAGAACATAACTGTAGAAGAGCTGGCTTCACAAGTGGAAGTATCGAATCCAGAAGTGGATGGAGTCAACAAAACAGAACCACAAGGGATCCCTGAGCCACCAAAAGAGAACGTTACATCAAAGAAGCGTCGGCGCAGGAACAAAAAGATGCCAGAAACCATTGTAAAGAACCTGCCTGAAGTCATCCAGGAACCTCAAGACACGGAGGACATTTCATCACCGATTTATATCCAGGAACCAGAGAAGATTTCTGAACCCGTGGAAGAAAAGGAAATAGAAAGGGCTTCTGAAGACTCACAGGAAGTGATTCCATCAGATTTGGCTCATCAGGCTGGAGTGCCACAACCAGACGTGGTCCCAGAGCTGGTGAGTGACATCGAAATGGAATTAGTCCCACAACCAAAAGATGTCTCAGAGCCACCAAAGGAGAAAGTTTCCTCTAAAAAGCGTCTGCGCGAAAGCAAAAAGACGGTAGAGACCATTATAAAGAACGACCAGTCTGAAGTCATGCAGGAAACTCAAGACACGGAGGACATTTCATCACTGATCGTTGTCCAAGAACCACTTCCAAAGCAAAATCAAGAAAGAACTTTCATTGTCATCGAAATGGAACCAGCCTCTAAACAGTCAGAGGACTCTCCAACATCAAACCCCTTACATACCACAGAAGACTTGTCTCTTCAACTTGCAGTACCAGAACAAGCAGTGGACAAGTTTAACCCCTCAGAAGAAAGACCAGAGCTGCCTTCAATGTGGAGGCTCTTCAAAAAATATATGACGCCAAAACATCGTAGACAATACAAATACAACAACATCAAGAGAGAAAGTAGCAGCAGCGTTTAGTATTCGCGCACAAGACTAGTCATCCAATGAAATCTCTATACCTCCTGTTACAGTAACATCAATAAAAATACTTCAAATGTATCTATCTTTTGCACGACTCTATCTTTTCATCCTGAACAACTGATTCAGGATGTGGGGATTTATGCTGGAAGCATCCCCACATGTGAGAATCTGGTGTTCTCACAACTGTTCAGAGCATTATTGTGTCATTCAAATAAGAATATGAATAAGATCCTACACAAATTATTATTACATTGATTTATGTGTTTAAATAAAATAAAACATGAAAAAAAAATTACGCACTTGTTTGGATTCTTTTATCAAAATAAGAAACAATTAAAAGGTCATTTTCTTCAAAAGTTATTCTTCCAAAGACAAATAAGGTATTTTTGATATTGTTGAGGGTTTGATATCCCCTTTTATTGTACACATTTATGCACTGTGCTTACATAGAGTTGATACACTCCTTTTTTAAAGGAACAAGCATTGACCGCACAGTGTGAAGTGTTAGAACACTACATGCTTACAGGGGGAGTCAAAACAGGTCAAAATATTTGAATAATGAATAGATTTTACTGGTGTTAAAAGATGAGTTTCCCTGTTTAGTGTCACGGCAGCTGGAATGTACATCAGCATATGAATTAGTATCTAACAGGAGGACTCCACTCTGGACGCAGCAGAGGACGTCTTGAGAAAGTGGAGCCAAAGAGAGTAAAACCACCAAGCTGCTTAAAGCTGCTTGATCTGACTGCCCAGGTGTTTTTTGTGTGTTTGACCCATCAAACACACCTCCATCCTCTTACACATGAGGAAACTCTGGTGCTCTGCTGCATTTCTCAATAGAAATTAAATATATGTATACATGTGATTTTGTTTAAAAAGTTAGATAACGTATGTGTGGAACACTTTAACTGCAGGAGTATTTGTTGGAATGAAACAATGCAAAAAGTTCAATAAACTTTTAGTAAATTGTTGCTCGTGTTCTTTAGCCTCATCAGAGCCATGTTTCCTCTTGCCTGCGGAAGGATTAAAGATCTTGGACTTTCTATATAAAGACAGTGGAACAAAGAGTAGATTTTATTCACCAATCTGACAACATCATTTACAACAAAAAGTACTCTTCAACAGAACAGAAAGATTCAGGAAACACTGAACAGCATCAACACCTGAACTCATTCAGCAGTGTGGTGAAAACAGAAAAATACTGAAACTTCTCTGTTTAAAGGAGAAACTTTCAGCTGTGGGGCAAGATTTCCCTGCAGGCTCCTGATTTTCTCTTTGTTCGCTCAGTCTGTTGTTTTCTGTCCTCACTTTAATCAACACAGTCCGACAGTAAAAGCTCATTCTCTCTCTTTATCTGGTGTTTACATCACTGTGTCGACAGCACAGTTACACATGTATGCTGTTAAGTCAACGTTCACTTTTTATGCTGTTTCACATGTTCTGCTTTGAACATAAAATCTGACATCATTGGAGCTTTTATCATTAGCATCAAATATTTAAAAGAACGTTGTTGGACATAAAAACACATTTTTCATTTTTAACAGACTTCAATAAATTCAAATTGTAAGAATATGTGTGTCAGACAGGAATAACGGGATCACACTCCTCAGCCTCCCTGGTAAGGTCTATTCGGGGGTACTGGAGAGGAGGAACGACATTTTCACAGTTTTCTGTGTAAAGGTTCGTTATAAAAGAAGAGTCCACAAAGCCTGAGTAGCAGACCTGTGCTTCATCTTGACTTGAGGCATTTCAGGAGAAACTGTCTTGCAATTATAACCCCAGGGAGCCTCCCGCAGAATGAATCTGGTTTTAATTATTGTCAAAACTGGTAAACTTTCTTTCACTTTAGTCTCATGGCATACTAATAACTATTTGAATGATAGAGGATCAGTGTAAATAACTAAAATTATTTAATTTAATATTACTCCTCCGCATTTGACCTATCCAGGTTGGGACCTGTTGAACACACACATGCACAGGGTGACACACTCATGGAGACAGATGCCATACACTGGAGCAGTGGGGCAGCCAATTACAGCGCCCGGGGAGCATGGGGGGTACGGAGCCTTCTTCAAGGGCCGTGGAGGTGGAGGTGGACTACCAGTGAGTACTGATATTTCCTCACTCTTGTGTTTTGGAGTGACTGAGGGCTTGTTCCACCACCAGAGTTGGATGTCTGTCACTTGCCCCAGAGAGTTGGAGAGTGAGATGATCCAGAGGCTGTGGGATCCTTGGCGGAGATTTTGGGCTGGGTTACCTATTTTATGACAATAAATCTTGTAAAATACCAGTTAGACTCCTGTTTTTTTAAGTCTGCTCAAACCTTGTTTTGATTAAGAACCTGTACGTGTCTTTAGAGTCTTGGGCTCTCAAACCTAGGTGGCGTTGTCAACCTCTTTTAATCACTATATCTTTAGAATCTATAAATATATGAATATAATTTATTTATAAGGCCCACAACCTCCACCAAAGCAGTACGACAGACAAACTGTGGAGCTCCTTTAGTGACAGGTTGTACTATATAAAACATGTTACGAAGACGTATCACAAGGCATTTACAATGAATACTGGGCCCAATGCTCCCTCTGACAGGCCTTCAGTAACTTCTAATTCACTGTGCACTTCACTCATGTGAGTATAGGAAAGAACTTACTTTGGAGGCACCGATTGTGAAATTGTGGGCCGATACATATGTTAGAAATGACCAGATTTTAAACAAATTAACATCAGTGAAACAATTATATATATATATATATGGAAAGGTTAGTATATCAGCCCCTCATCATACTATCCTTGAATGAGCTCAAATTCTTTTAAAAAGGTTTTTTAACCGACCTCTACTATACACTTTCACATCAGAAAAATCCTTTGTGTGAAAAATAACAGTTTCAAAAGCCCCTTTAACATGTTAAAGTATGCCCAAATCAATGACTTTTCAGTACTTAACTGACCAAACAAGATGTTCTTGTGAAAAATTTAAAACATAATTTAGGTTTGTTAGCTCTGAGACCCTGGAGGAAATGTTTATGCCTAAATATCTAATATTTCCTGACTGTAAAGTGATTGCAGGTATATTCTGGACCCTACAGTTAATGGGCAGAACTGTGGTCTTAGACCAGTTGATAGAGTAGTCAGAAAGTGCTGAGAATTTATTTATGAGTGTGATCGTGTGTGTGAGAGACGTCTGTGAGTTCTGAAGGAAAAGTAATACATCATCAGCATAAAGACTTATTTTATGCTCAATATTTTGGGATTGGATGCCTTTAATATTTCTATCTTGTCTGATAGAAGCTGCTAAAGGTTTGATGAAAAAAGCAAAAAATGAGGAAGAAAATGGGCAACCCTGTCTTGTACCTCTCTGCAGACTGAAGCTTGGAGAAGTTTGATCATTTGTCCTGACACTTGCATTTGGGGAGCTATATAATATCCTTATCCATTTGATGAAGTGTGACCCAAACCCGAATTTGTTTAATGTTGCGAATAAAAATTTCCAGTTCACTCGATCAAATGCTTTTTCTGCATCTAGAGAGTCGATTGTGGTTTCCAACTTGTTGAAGGTAGAATAGTCTATGAGATTAATGATCCGGTTTGTGAACGAACTGTTGTGCCTACTGCTCTTCAGCCTGTCAAATGAAACGTAGAATTTGAAACGTGACAAATGAACAAAGACCCAAGGAGTTGAGTCATAAACGAATCAATACTGTTTCCTGTGCGAGGACCCGTCAGCCGAGGAGTTGAGTCGTGAACGAATCAATACTGTTTCCTGTCCTGCTGACTGAACTTATGAAGCTGCCGCCTGCCATGTGGTGAGGAAGGCTACTGCATGAAATTGAACAAATCACTCACTGAGACAACTCGTTACTCCCGAGTCATATAAAAAATTAGTTCATATCGAACAAATCGCTCACGAACGACACATCACTATCTATTTGACGAGTTATGCATGAATTCGGATTTTGCAATAAAATTAATTCCTTCTCTCAAACCAAGTTCAAACTGCTTTGTCCTTCATATTTATCTACTTCTAATCTAGTTTCAACAATAAACAACACTGTATTTTGTAGTATGAAAAAGAACCAGACCTAATTTTCAGCAATAAGCTTCTCTCCAGGAGATATGAAAGAATACAGATTTTGCTATAAAATGAAATCCTTCTATCAAACTTACTTAAAACGGTTTGTCCTTATTTCTTCACTTCTGATGAAGTTTCAACAATAAACAACAAACTTTGTATTATGAGAAAGAACCAGACTCATTCTTCAGGAATCCGAAAATAAGCTCTATTTTACGAGTTATGCACGAATTCGGATTCTACTATAAAACGAATTCCTTAACTCAAACCAAGTTAAGACTGCTTTGTCCTTCATATTTATTCATGTCTAATCAAGTTTCAACGATAAACAACGTTGTACTTTGTAGAATGAGAAAGAACTTCTTCAGCAATAAGCATCTCTTGACATATGACGAAATACAGATTTTGCTATAAAATTAATTCCTTCTATCAGCCTGACTTAAAACTGTTTGTCCTCCTTATTTATCCACTTCAAATCAAGTTTCAACAATTAAAAAAATGTTGTAGTTTGAGAAAGAACAACTTAATCTTCAGCAATCAGTATAAAAAGAGGGTAAGAAAAGGTGCAAATGCCAACCATACATCACTAAAAAGTGGAGCGGAAGTATTCGGCTGCAAGTAGGTGGGAATGTTCGACCATAATTTGTAAAAAGCGGGTAAGAAAAGGTTCGAATGCCCGACTATATATTAACAAAAGTGGGAGGAGAGGTCTTCGGATGAGAGTGGGTGAGAATTTCCAACCATAATCTATAAAATGCGGTGAAAAAAAAGGTGTGAATACCCCATAGAACACTAAAAGGTGAAGCGGAAGTGTTCGGCTGCAAGAAGGTGTGAATGTCAGACCATAGTTGGTAAAAAGCGGGTAAGAAAAGGTTAAAATACCCAACTGTACACAATCAATAACGGAAGCGGAGGTGTTAGGCTACTAAAAGATGTGAAAGTCCGACCCTGGTTTGTAAAAAGCAGGTAAGAAAAGCTGCGAATGCCCGACAATGTATGATTAAAAGAGGGAGCGGAGGTTTTCGGCTGCAAGAAGGTCTGAATGTCCAACCATAATTTGTAAAAACCGGGGAAGAAAAGGCTCGAAAGCCCGACTATACACAATCAAAAGCGGAAGCGGAGGTGTTCAGCTGAAAGAAGGTCTGAATGTCCATCAATAATTGCTAGAAAACATGAAAGAAAATTTTCGAATATCAAACCACACATGATCATAAGTGGGAGAGGAGGTGTTCAGCTGCAAGAAGGTGTGAATTTCCACCCATAATTACTGAAAAATGGGTAAGAAAAGGTGCAATTTACCTCTTCCTTATTTTTTGTTTTTTCGTTTGGTGTCATCTGACATCTTTGATTTGCATGGTGCAAAGATTCAATTCTTCATAATGGTCCCCGTACCCAGGAGCCGCCGGTGTAACGTGTGCCACTGTACCCACAACCTATCAGGCTCTGTGGTTAGAGTGGGTCCTCCAATAACCTTCCATTCCTAATCTCGCCGCTCCGTACCCCCCATGCTCCCTGGGCGCTGAGTGTGTCACCCCGTGCATGTGTGTGTTCAACAGGTGCCAACCCGGATGAGTCAGATGCGGAGAGTAATTTCGTGTGACTACATGACAATAAAGTAATCTTAATAAAGTCATCTTAGTTACTTACATTGATTCTTTACCATTCAAATGGTTATTAGTATGCCATGAGAGACCCAGAGGAAACAAGTTTTGCTTTTTTTGATATTTTTATGATAATTTAAGTATTGTGGTTGAAAGAAACATACTGCAACAATTTTTTTTCAAAAACATTGTTTATTTATTTTTTCTGGACTGTCCCTTGTGGTGGACATCGGGTCTTGTTTGATATAAAATGTAATGATGTAATGTTATAATACCGAATTCATTTTCATGTGGATTTCTTTTAAAAAATCTTCTTATTTCATAAACATTAAAATAGATGAAGACATCTGAATGATCTGGCTATTTTACATGAGGGAGGAAATCAGCACATTTCTGTCTGACCTATACTATCGCAATTTCTCACTGTCAACTCTTCAAACTACCAAACAGGGTTAGTTAAACATGGCACCAAAATAAACACATATTTACTGGAATATCCTTACTGGTACTCCCCACAATAAACATTTGAACAAGAATTTAAACTTAGCAGAACACCCAACAATGTTTGAATACTCAAATTTACGGCATCACATACAGCTCCAAATCACAGTGTATCATGAATGGTACAACAGGAAACAGTTTTTGGCCTTTGAAACACACAGAAACATGTTATGCTTGATGCACTTGACATATGTGTCCCCTTTGCATCCCTCTCTTCTGCACCGTGATGAATGAGCAGCCTCCTCCATCTTTGGCAAATGGACTGCCCTGTATTTTTGGACATTGGCATTGGGCTGAGGTTCAACAGGCCTCCTCTTCTTTGTTGGAATGTACTCTTCATCAGTACTCATCTCTTCATCATCACTGGCCACATTGTCAGCCTTGTGATCTCCCTGTGCCTGAGCAATCATCTCCTCAGCCAGCAGCAGTTTGAAGTCGAAATACTGCAGCCTCTCTTTCTCTGGTTTTCCAGAGACTTGGTGGTCTGACCTGTACTCGATCCAGCTGCCAGGTCAACAAAATGCAGGTCCATTTTCTTGTGCGGCTTGACATTGGATAGAAGCTGATCATGCGGTCGCACAAACCGAAGCCGCCCATGTTTTTGTTGTATTCAGCTACAACAGCTGGTCGAGGCACAGTAACATGGAGCTTCTCTTTTGTTGACCATCTCATGCAACTGTCCTGGGGCTGTATCCCACGGACAGTGGAGGCCATCAAGACTGCCTTGTTATCCTGTCACTTTGTCACGGCAACCTCAGATGGTTTTTTAACAACCATTTCAGATTTACCTCTTCCTTATTTTTTGTTTTTTCGTTTGGTGTCATCTGACATCTTTGATTTGCATGGTGCAGAGATTCAATTCTTCATAATGGTCCCCGTACCCAGGAGCCGCCGGTGTAACGTGTGCCACTGTACCCACAACCTATCAGGCTCTGTGGTTAGAGTGGGTCCTCCAATAACCTTCCATTCCTAATCTCGCCGCTCCGTACCCCCCATGCTCCCTGGGCGCTGAGTGTGTCACCCCGTGCATGTGTGTGTTCAACAGGTGCCAACCCGGATGAGTCAGATGCGGAGAGTAATTTCGTGTGACTACATGACAATAAAGTAATCTTAATAAAGTCATCTTAGTTACTTACATTGATTCTTTATCATTCAAATGGTCATTAGTATTCCATGAAACTGTGTATATTACAGTGGTCTCTTAAAGTGAAAGAAAGTTGAACTGTTTTGACAATAATTAAAACCAGATTTATTCTGCGGGAAGATCCCTGAGGTTGTAATTGCAAGACAGTTTCTCCTGAAATCCCTCAAGTCAAGAAGAAGCACAGGTCTGCTACTCAGGCTTTGTGGACTCTTCTTTTATAACAAACCCTTACACAGAAAAATGTGAAAATGTGGTTAAAACATTTTTGAGATGCTTCATTATATTTTCACCAACAACTCCTTATCATCTGAGACTTTTAACTGTGATATCTTTGGTGCTCGGGCAGGAATCTCTACACTGGCACAAGGTCTCCATCTTCTGGAGAGAGTGCTGCAGGAGTGGTGACAGTGCAGCTCAGATTAGGTTTCTCTGGAGAATCATGCTGCTCTGCAGCAATCTTAGGAATTTTCTAAAGTAATGCATGAATTATGGACCTCTATTAATCATTCAGTCACCAAGAGGTTAATTATGTGTATGCAACTTGAATCTTTATGGAAGTAAAAATTCTGCTCAGCAGCACTTCTCCCCTGGTGAAAAGTAAATGTGCCAAGAAAACATCAACTTTAGCACATTTGACTGTACTTGACAGTGACAATTGGGGAAACCGGGAATGTTCACTCTGACTTTAAATATTTGCTGAACAATCAGGGATTCCGTGCAGGAGCTCAGTGGTCCTGATCTGCATTATTGATACAAAGAGCAGTGAGACAATGGCAGGTTCATACAGAATAAAGACACATTTAGATCCAAACACAGTCTGTAAACATACCTTCATGCTGTCTGCCTTGATAGACAGTTTGGACCCAATATACTACAAACTATCATGTCTGACCTTCCAAATGACGCATTATCTTAGAAATCTAATGCTGCTGAAAAGTACAGTACCTATGCAAGACGGGTGATGATGACAAAATGACTCACACATTAGTTGGATATATTCGCTCATAATCAAAGGCGCAAAGGAAAAAGTTTGTCCTTAGCGTTCAGTGTTCAGATTGGCCTGAGCCGTCTCTTCTTCCCTAGACGGCTCATGTCTGTAGAGATATGAAATGCATGTTTGATCACTCCTATGCACTGTTCAATGCTGTTGTCTGCTGGGGGAGTTGCACTTAAGACAAAAACTGTAGGTGTGTCAGAAAAGTTTGCTTTTTATCATTAAATAAAAGTCACAGCCAGAGAGGCCAGTTCATATCAAAACTTCACAAGGAGAAGAAGAAGGAATGTTGTCTCCCCACTGATCGTTATCTTTATAGCTCCCCAAATAAGGAGATGCCTCCAAACTAAGGAGATATGCCAGACCTGGGCACATAGGGGATTGTATGTATGTGTGTGTGTCACCTAATAAAAGAGCAAGGGAAGCAACCACTCGTTGGAGAACTCTTGTGAATCTGCAGAGAGTAGGTTCGGGTGTTGTTCTCCCCTTGCAAGTAAAATACTGAGGCCTCTGAGGGATTTCTTGGTTTCATGCCGTTGTCTGTTAGTTAATTTTAATTCTAACAAGGTGCCTGGACAAACTGGTGAAAAAGACTTGTTCTGTGGTAGGCAGAAGGCTCGACCCTCTCGGTGCTGTGGTGGAGCAACGGATGAGGAGGAAATCATATTCTGTTTTGGAGAACAATAAACATCCTCTCCACAGCATCCTGGCAGGAGAGAGGAGCAGCTGCAGTGAGAGGCTCATCTCACTGAACTGCAGGACTGAGAGGTTCAGGAGGTCCTTTGTCCCCACAGCCATAAGGCTTTTTAACAGCGACTGCTGACATGTTCTTCTCAAATTTATTTAATTAGTCATTGATTATTATTATGATTGTTGTTGTTGTCTAATATACAATCATTGGAAATATTTATATTTTAATGAGCTACTTGACTAATTTGAATTTCCCTCACTGGGGGATGAATAAAATATTTATCTATTCTATTCTATTCTATTCTATTCTATTCTATTCTATTGTAGCCACCTAAAACTCACTTTTATTTTGAGGCTTTTTTAAATGGGGAAAAAGAGAACAAAGTGAGGAAAGGTGGGACAGATGAACCCCAGCAGTCTAATCCTATAGCAGCTTAACTATGGGATGTTTCAGGATCACCTGAGCCATCCCTAACTATAAGCTTTATCAAAAAGGAAAGTTTTAAGCCTAATCTTAAAAGTGGAAAGGGTGTCTGCTTCAGTTTGAATGTGGAAAAAGGTTTATTTTGGAAACATTTTAAAAACTGACATTATTCTGTCTTGGAAAACACTGCTAGTGGGAAACATTACACTGGTTGCTGAAAACTGGCAGAAGTGGACCTTCCAACGTGACAGTGACATGAAGTATTCAGCTGAAGTCGTCAAGTGATTAACAGAGAACAAAAATCAACATTCTGGAATCCGGACTTCAATTCCATTCAGAATCTGTGGTTGGAATCACAGACCAGAAGAGAGACAGAACAGAGGCCTTCAAACCTGCAGATCATCACAGAATGAGGTCCAATTTTCCAGTGGAGGCATGAAGAAAGCAGTCGTGAGTACCATAACATACAATGAATGCATTAAAACTGACCTGGACAATAATATTTTGAGATTTCACAGAAAAAAGTTTAAAAATGTATAATCATAAAACTGAACAAGAGAGCAAAACAACACACAAGATGGTGACTGAGAACGGAATGCCATTGCTCTTTTTTAGTCTTATCACTAAATTGTGATGTCATCACTGATGACATCACTGATGACATCACAATCTCTCTTCTGGTCTTCTGGTCATCACTCATGATGACATCACAATTGATGTCACCACTGATGTTGTTTGACATCACAATTGATGTCACCACTGATGTTGTTTGACATCACAAATGTTATATAGGCCAGACATTTTCCCTCCTATTTCACAGTTCGTCAGGAGTTTATCTGAAGAAACACGTCCAGTTTTCGAAGCGAATTTGAAAGTCACAGCAAACGGTTTTCACATCGTCTAAAAAAACAACACTTAATTACTATCTTAAATAGTAATTTTGACAAACTATTAAAAACAACACTTAATTACTATCTTAAATAGTAATTTTGACAAGCTCTTAAAAACAACAAGCAAAATGAGTCAAGCCAAGATATCATCTGCTCCACTTCAGTGGTGTGACATGGTAGAGGACGATTTACCTGAGGATATCTACACATATACCATTACTTTTGGCGATAATGAAGGTTATGAGGAACCCACCAACAGGTCAGAAAATGAGCTGTGTGAAAAAGAACAATGCCAGGCCTCTGAGGATTCCCCGTCTCCTCAAACAGTAAATGACGAAGAGGAAAAAGAACCATCCCAGGTCTCTGCTGCGGCTGTGACTCCTCATTCCGAGGACGTCCAGCTGGTGCAGGATCATCCCCAGGCCTCCAAAGTACGTTGCGTCACGTGGAAGTTTCCAAATTCACAAACCGACAAACAAGCCCAGATCTCCAACAAATATAACATTACTTTTGGCAGTAATGAAAGTTATAAGAAACCCACCAACAGGCAAGAAATTTTAACATCAAGCCTAGAAAATGACCTGTTTGAAAAAGAACAATCTCAGGCGTCCTACAAATATAACATTACTTTTGTCAGTAAGGAAAGTTATAAGGAACCCACCAACAGGCGAGAAATTTTAAAATCAAACCTAGAAAATGACCTGTTTGAAAAAGAACAATCTCAGGCGTCCTACAAATATAACATTACTTTTGGCAGTGATGAAAGTTTGGAGGAACCCACCAACAGATCAGAAATGTTGGACGTGTTGGAAAAGGAACAATCCCAGGTCTCTGCTGCGGCTGTGACTCCTCATTCCGAGGACGTCCAGCTTGTGCAGGATCATCCCCAGGCCTCCAAAGTTCGTCGCGTCACGTGGAAGTTTCCAATTTCACAAACCGAGGAGATTCCCTCTAATGCCTCTGCTGCCGACGATGATTATGGATCAGAAAAATTACAGGAATCTTACCAACATAATAAGGACAAGATCAACTATTTATACCATCGGATGGATATTGTCAGGACTAAGCTGCTGAAAAAGAATTTCTTTCTAACACGAGAAAAAGACAGAAGAGTCGCAGCAGAGAATAGCTGCTCCATTTCTGAGAAAAAACTCAAGGACCTGGAAAACCGTTTGAAGTGTGAGCGTCATCTCCGTGAAAAGTGTGAGCAGGAGCTCAAGGAATGCAATGACGTAATTGCAGAATTGATTGAAACACTGAAACCACCAGTATCTGAAACTGAATATCAGTCAGTTGTAAAAGAGGTAGAGAGCTTGAAAGAACAACTCAAAGAAAAGACTGCCTCCAATATTGATCTTGCCTCCAAACTAAAGGCACAGGAGGAGGAAACAAAGACACAGGAAAAGAAGGTGGCAGAACTTATGAAGGCTGTATTTCTATCCCTCATCATCAAGCCAGAAGAAAAAACAGAGCTGTACATCCTCCCAGAACTCCATTTAGATCAGATACGTCTTCCACCAAAGAACATAACTGTAGAAGAGCTGGCTTCACAAGTGGAAGTATCGAATCCAGAAGTGGATGGAGTCAACAAAACAGAACCACAAGGGATCCCTGAGCCACCAAAAGAGAACGTTACATCAAAGAAGCGTCGGCGCAAGAACAAAAAGATGCCAGAAACCATTGTAAAGAACCTGCCTGAAGTCATCCAGGAACCTCAAGACACGGAGGACATTTCATCACCGATTTATATCCAGGAACCAGAGAAGATTTCTGAACCCGTGGAAGAAAAGGAAATAGAAAGGGCTTCTGAAGACTCACAGGAAGTGATTCCATCAGATTTGGCTCATCAGGCTGGAGTGCCACAACCAGACGTGGTCCCAGAGCTGGTGAGTGACATCGAAATGGAATTAGTCCCACAACCAAAAGATGTCTCAGAGCCACCAAAGGAGAAAGTTTCCTCTAAAAAGCGTCGGCGCGAAAGCAAAAAGACGGTAGAGACCATTATAAAGAACGACCAGTCTGAAGTCATGCAGGAAACTCAAGACACGGAGGACATTTCATCACTGATCGTTGTCCAAGAACCACTTCCAAAGCAAAATCAAGAAAGAACTTTCATTGTCATCGAAATGGAACCAGCCTCTAAACAGTCAGAGGACTCTCCAACATCAAACCCCTTACATACCACAGAAGACTTGTCTCTTCAACTTGCAGTACCAGAACAAGCAGTGGACAAGTTTAACCCCTCAGAAGAAAGACCAGAGCTGCCTTCAATGTGGAGGCTCTTCAAAAAATATATGACGCCAAAACATCGTAGACAATACAAATACAACAACATCAAGAGAGAAAGTAGCAGCAGCGTTTAGTATTCGCGCACAAGACTAGTCATCCAATGAAATCTCTATACCTCCTGTTACAGTAACATCAATAAAAATACTTCAAATGTATCTATCTTTTGCACGACTCTATCTTTTCATCCTGAACAACTGATTCAGGATGTGGGGATTTATGCTGGAAGCATCCCCACATGTGAGAATCTGGTGTTCTCACAACTGTTCAGAGCATTATTGTGTCATTCAAATAAGAATATGAATAAGATCCTACACAAATTATTATTACATTGATTTATGTGTTTAAATAAAATAAAACATGAAAAAAAAAATTACGCACTTGTTTGGATTCTTTTATCAAAATAAGAAACAATTAAAAGGTCATTTTCTTCAAAAGTTATTCTTCCAAAGACAAATAAGGTATTTTTGATATTGTTGAGGGTTTGATATCCCCTTTTATTGTACACATTTATGCACTGTGCTTACATAGAGTTGATACACTCCTTTTTTAAAGGAACAAGCATTGACCGCACAGTGTGAAGTGTTAGAACACTACATGCTTACAGGGGGAGTCAAAACAGGTCAAAATATTTGAATAATGAATAGATTTTACTGGTGTTAAAAGATGAGTTTCCCTGTTTAGTGTCACGGCAGCTGGAATGTACATCAGCATATGAATTAGTGTCTAACAGGAGGACTCCACTCTGGACGCAGCAGAGGACGTCTTGAGAAAGTGGAGCCAAAGAGAGTAAAACCACCAAGCTGCTTAAAGCTGCTTGATCTGACTGCCCAGGTGTTTTTTGTGTGTTTGACCCATCAAACACACCTCCATCCTCTTACACATGAGGAAACTCTGGTGCTCTGCTGCATTTCTCAATAGAAATTAAATATATGTATACATGTGATTTTGTTTAAAAAGTTAGATAATGTATGTGTGGAACACTTTAACTGCAGGAGTATTTGTTGGAATGAAACAATGCAAAAAGTTCAATAAACTTTTAGTAAATTGTTGCTCGTGTTCTTTAGCCTCATCAGAGCCATGTTTCCTCTTGCCTGCGGAAGGATTAAAGATCTTGGACTTTCTATATAAAGACAGTGGAACAAAGAGTAGATTTTATTCACCAATCTGACAACATCATTTACAACAAAAAGTACTCTTCAACAGAACAGAAAGATTCAGGAAACACTGAACAGCATCAACACCTGAACTCATTCAGCAGTGTGGTGAAAACAGAAAAATACTGAAACTTCTCTGTTTAAAGGAGAAACTTTCAGCTGTGGGGCAAGATTTCCCTGCAGGCTCCTGATTTTCTCTTTGTTCGCTCAGTCTGTTGTTTTCTGTCCTCACTTTAATCAACACAGTCCGACAGTAAAAGCTCATTCTCTCTCTTTATCTGGTGTTTACATCACTGTGTCGACAGCACAGTTACACATGTATGCTGTTAAGTCAACGTTCACTTTTTATGCTGTTTCACATGTTCTGCTTTGAACATAAAATCTGACATCATTGGAGCTTTTATCGTTAGCATCAAATATTTAAAAGAACGTTGTTGGACATAAAAACACATTTTTCATTTTTAACAGACTTCAATAAATTCAAATTGTAAGAATATGTGTGTCAGACAGGAATAACGGGATCACACTCCTCAGCCTCCCTGGTAAGGTCTATTCGGGGGTACTGGAGAGGAGGAACGACATTTTCACAGTTTTCTGTGTAAAGGTTCGTTATAAAAGAAGAGTCCACAAAGCCTGAGTAGCAGACCTGTGCTTCATCTTGACTTGAGGCATTTCAGGAGAAACTGTCTTGCAATTATAACCCCAGGGAGCCTCCCGCAGAATGAATCTGGTTTTAATTATTGTCAAAACTGGTAAACTTTCTTTCACTTTAGTCTCATGGCATACTAATAACCATTTGAATGATAGAGGATCAGTGTAAATAACTAAAATTATTTAATTTAATATTACTCCTCCGCATTTGACCTATCCAGGTTGGGACCTGTTGAACACACACATGCACAGGGTGACACACTCATGGAGACAGATGCCATACACTGGAGCAGTGGGGCAGCCAATTACAGCGCCCGGGGAGCATGGGGGGTACGGAGCCTTCTTCAAGGGCCGTGGAGGTGGAGGTGGACTACCAGTGAGTACTGATATTTCCTCACTCTTGTGTTTTGGAGTGACTGAGGGTTTGTTCCACCACCAGAGTTGGATGTCTGTCACTTGCCCCAGAGAGTTGGAGAGTGAGATGATCCAGAGGCTGTGGGATCCTTGGCGGAGATTTTGGGCTGGGTTACCTATTTTATGACAATAAATCTTGTAAAATACCAGTTAGACTCCTGTTTTTTTAAGTCTGCTCAAACCTTGTTTTGATTAAGAACCTGTACGTGTCTTTAGAGTCTTGGGCTCTCAAACCTAGGTGGCGTTGTCAACCTCTTTTAATCACTATATCTTTAGAATCTATAAATATATGAATATAATTTATTTATAAGGCCCACAACCTCCACCAAAGCAGTACGACAGACAAACTGTGGAGCTCCTTTAGTGACAGGTTGTACTATATAAAACGTGTTACGAAGACGTATCACAAGGCATTTACAATGAATACTGGGCCCAATGCTCCCTCTGACAGGCCACATAAACTTCAGTAACTTCTAATTCACTGTGCACTTCACTCATGTGAGTATAGGAAAGAACTTACTTTGGAGGCACCGATTGTGAAATTGTGGGCCGATACATATGTTAGAAATGACCAGATTTTAAACAAATTAACATCAGTGAAACAATTATATATATATATATATGGAAAGGTTAGTATATCAGCCCCTCATCATACTATCCTTGAATGAGCTCAAATTCTTTTAAAAAGGTTTTTTAACCGACCTCTACTATACACTTTCACATCAGAAAAATCCTTTGTGTGAAAAATAACAGTTTCAAAAGCCCCTTTAACATGTTAAAGTATGCCCAAATCAATGACTTTTCAGTACTTAACTGACCAAACAAGATGTTCTTGTGAAAAATTTAAAACATAATTTAGGTTTGTTAGCTCTGAGACCCTGGAGGAAATGTTTATGCCTAAATATCTAATATTTCCTGACTGTAAAGTGATTGCAGGTATATTCTGGACCCTACAGTTAATGGGCAGAACTGTGGTCTTAGACCAGTTG
Organism: Leuresthes tenuis; assembly: GCF_036924035.1. Taxonomy (NCBI): domain Eukaryota; kingdom Metazoa; phylum Chordata; class Actinopteri; order Atheriniformes; family Atherinopsidae; genus Leuresthes; species Leuresthes tenuis. The sequence goes on along the minus strand of NW_027325468.1, from coordinate 129,492 downwards.
ATAGAGTAGTCAGAAAGTGCTGAGAATTTATTTATGAGTGTGATCGTGTGTGTGAGAGACGTCTGTGAGTTCTGAAGGAAAAGTAATACATCATCAGCATAAAGACTTATTTTATGCTCAATATTTTGGGATTGGATGCCTTTAATATTTCTATCTTGTCTGATAGAAGCTGCTAAAGGTTTGATGAAAAAAGCAAAAAATGAGGAAGAAAATGGGCAACCCTGTCTTGTACCTCTCTGCAGACTGAAGCTTGGAGAAGTTTGATCATTTGTCCTGACACTTGCATTTGGGGAGCTATATAATATCCTTATCCATTTGATGAAGTGTGACCCAAACCCGAATTTGTTTAATGTTGCGAATAAAAATTTCCAGTTCACTCGATCAAATGCTTTTTCTGCATCTAGAGAGTCGATTGTGGTTTCCAACTTGTTGAAGGTAGAATAGTCTATGAGATTAATGATCCGGTTTGTGAACGAACTGTTGTGCCTACTGCTCTTCAGCCTGTCAAATGAAACGTAGAATTTGAAACGTGACAAATGAACAAAGACCCAAGGAGTTGAGTCATAAACGAATCAATACTGTTTCCTGTGCGAGGACCCGTCAGCCGAGGAGTTGAGTCGTGAACGAATCAATACTGTTTCCTGTCCTGCTGACTGAACTTCTGAAGCTGCCGCCTGCCATGTGGTGAGGAAGGCTACTGCATGAAATTGAACAAATCACTCACTGAGACAACTCGTTACTCCCGAGTCATATAAAAAATTAGTTCATATCGAACAAATCGCTCACGAACGACACATCACTATCTATTTGACGAGTTATGCATGAATTCGGATTTTGCAATAAAATTAATTCCTTCTCTCAAACCAAGTTCAAACTGCTTTGTCCTTCATATTTATCTACTTCTAATCTAGTTTCAACAATAAACAACACTGTATTTTGTAGTATGAAAAAGAACCAGACCTAATTTTCAGCAATAAGCTTCTCTCCAGGAGATATGAAAGAATACAGATTTTGCTATAAAATGAAATCCTTCTATCAAACTTACTTAAAACGGTTTGTCCTTATTTCTTCACTTCTGATGAAGTTTCAACAATAAACAACAAACTTTGTATTATGAGAAAGAACCAGACTCATTCTTCAGGAATCCGAAAATAAGCTCTATTTTACGAGTTATGCACGAATTCGGATTCTACTATAAAACGAATTCCTTAACTCAAACCAAGTTAAGACTGCTTTGTCCTTCATATTTATTCATGTCTAATCAAGTTTCAACGATAAACAACGTTGTACTTTGTAGAATGAGAAAGAACTTCTTCAGCAATAAGCATCTCTTGACATATGACGAAATACAGATTTCGCTATAAAATTAATTCCTTCTATCAGCCTGACTTAAAACTGTTTGTCCTCCTTATTTATCCACTTCAAATCAAGTTTCAACAATTAAAAAAATTTTGTAGTTTGAGAAAGAACAACTTAATCTTCAGCAATCAGTATAAAAAGAGGGTAAGAAAAGGTGCAAATGCCAACCATACATCACTAAAAGGTGGAGCGGAAGTATTCGGCTGCAAGTAGGTGGGAATGTTCGACCATAATTTGTAAAAAGCGGGTAAGAAAAGGTTCGAATGCCCGACTATATATTAACAAAAGTGGGAGGAGAGGTCTTCGGATGAGAGTGGGTGAGAATTTCCAACCATAATCTATAAAATGCGGTGAAAAAAAAGGTGTGAATACCCCATAGAACACTAAAAGGTGAAGCGGAAGTGTTCGGCTGCAAGAAGGTGTGAATGTCAGACCATAGTTGGTAAAAAGCGGGTAAGAAAAGGTTAAAATACCCAACTGTACACAATCAATAACGGGAGCGGAGGTGTTAGGCTACTAAAAGATGTGAAAGTCCGACCCTGGTTTGTAAAAAGCAGGTAAGAAAAGCTGCGAATGCCCGACAATGTATGATTAAAAGAGGGAGCGGAGGTTTTCGGCTGCAAGAAGGTCTGAATGTCCAACCATAATTTGTAAAAACCGGGGAAGAAAAGGCTCGAAAGCCCGACTATACACAATCAAAAGCGGAAGCGGAGGTGTTCAGCTGAAAGAAGGTCTGAATGTCCATCAATAATTGCTAGAAAACATGAAAGAAAATTTTCGAATATCAAACCACACATGATCATAAGTGGGAGAGGAGGTGTTCAGCTGCAAGAAGGTGTGAATTTCCACCCATAATTACTGAAAAATGGGTAAGAAAAGGTGCAATTTACCTCTTCCTTATTTTTTGTTTTTTCGTTTGGTGTCATCTGACATCTTTGATTTGCATGGTGCAAAGATTCAATTCTTCATAATGGTCCCCGTACCCAGGAGCCGCCGGTGTAACGTGTGCCACTGTACCCACAACCTATCAGGCTCTGTGGTTAGAGTGGGTCCTCCAATAACCTTCCATTCCTAATCTCGCCGCTCCGTACCCCCCATGCTCCCTGGGCGCTGAGTGTGTCACCCCGTGCATGTGTGTGTTCAACAGGTGCCAACCTGGATGAGTCAGATGCGGAGAGTCATTTCGTGTGACTACATGACAATAAAGTAATCTTAATAAAGTCATCTTAGTTACTTACATTGATTCTTTACCATTCAAATGGTTATTAGTATGCCATGAGAGACCCAGAGGAAACAAGTTTTGCTTTTTTGATATTTTTATGATAATTTAAGTATTGTGGTTGAAAGAAACATACTGCAACAATTTTTTTTCAAAAACATTGTTTATTTATTTTTTCTGGACTGTCCCTTGTGGTGGACATCGGGTCTTGTTTGATATAAAATGTAATGATGTAATGTTATAATACCGAATTCATTTTCATGTGGATTTCTTTTAAAAAATCTTCTTATTTCATAAACATTAAAATAGATGAAGACATCTGAATGATCTGGCTATTTTACATGAGGGAGGAAATCAGCACATTTCTGTCTGACCTATACTATCGCAATTTCTCACTGTCAACTCTTCAAACTACCAAACAGGGTTAGTTAAACATGGCACCAAAATAAACACATATTTACTGGAATATCCTTACTGGTACTCCCCACAATAAACATTTGAACAAGAATTTAAACTTAGCAGAACACCCAACAATGTTTGAATACTCAAATTTACGGCATCACATACAGCTCCAAATCACAGTGTATCATGAATGGTACAACAGGAAACAGTTTTTGGCCTTTGAAACACACAGAAACATGTTATGCTTGATGCACTTGACATATGTGTCCCCTTTGCATCCCTCTCTTCTGCACCGTGATGAATGAGCAGCCTCCTCCATCTTTGGCAAATGGACTGCCCTGTATTTTTGGACATTGGCATTGGGCTGAGGTTCAACAGGCCTCCTCTTCTTTGTTGGAATGTACTCTTCATCAGTACTCATCTCTTCATCATCACTGGCCACATTGTCAGCCTTGTGATCTCCCTGTGCCTGAGCAATCATCTCCTCAGCCAGCAGCAGTTTGAAGTCGAAATACTGCAGCCTCTCTTTCTCTGGTTTTCCAGAGACTTGGTGGTCTGACCTGTACTCGATCCAGCTGCCAGGTCAACAAAATGCAGGTCCATTTTCTTGTGCGGCTTGACATTGGATAGAAGCTGATCATGCGGTCGCACAAACCGAAGCCGCCCATGTTTTTGTTGTATTCAGCTACAACAGCTGGTCGAGGCACAGTAACATGGAGCTTCTCTTTTGTTGACCATCTCATGCAACTGTCCTGGGGCTGTATCCCACGGACAGTGGAGGCCATCAAGACTGCCTTGTTATCCTGTCACTTTGTCACGGCAACCTCAGATGGTTTTTTAACAACCATTTCAGATTTACCTCTTCCTTATTTTTAGTTTTTTCGTTTGGTGTCATCTGACATCTTTGATTTGCATGGTGCAGAGATTCAATTCTTCATAATGGTCCCCGTACCCAGGAGCCGCCGGTGTAACGTGTGCCACTGTACCCACAACCTATCAGGCTCTGTGGTTAGAGTGGGTCCTCCAATAACCTTCCATTCCTAATCTCGCCGCTCCGTACCCCCCATGCTCCCTGGGCGCTGAGTGTGTCACCCCGTGCATGTGTGTGTTCAACAGGTGCCAACCCGGATGAGTCAGATGCGGAGAGTAATTTCGTGTGACTACATGACAATAAAGTAATCTTAATAAAGTCATCTTAGTTACTTACATTGATTCTTTATCATTCAAATGGTCATTAGTATTCCATGAAACTGTGTATATTACAGTGGTCTCTTAAAGTGAAAGAAAGTTGAACTGTTTTGACAATAATTAAAACCAGATTTATTCTGCGGGAAGCTCCCTGAGGTTGTAATTGCAAGACAGTTTCTCCTGAAATCCCTCAAGTCAAGAAGAAGCACAGGTCTGCTACTCAGGCTTTGTGGACTCTTCTTTTATAACAAACCCTTACACAGAAAAATGTGAAAATGTGGTTAAAACATTTTTGAGATGCTTCATTATATTTTCACCAACAACTCCTTATCATCTGAGACTTTTAACTGTGATATCTTTGGTGCTCGGGCAGGAATCTCTACACTGGCACAAGGTCTCCATCTTCTGGAGAGAGTGCTGCAGGAGTGGTGACAGTGCAGCTCAGATTAGGTTTCTCTGGAGAATCATGCTGCTCTGCAGCAATCTTAGGAATTTTCTAAAGTAATGCATGAATTATGGACCTCTATTAATCATTCAGTCACCAAGAGGTTAATTATGTGTATGCAACTTGAATCTTTATGGAAGTAAAAATTCTGCTCAGCAGCACTTCTCCCCTGGTGAAAAGTAAATGTGCCAAGAAAACATCAACTTTAGCACATTTGACTGTACTTGACAGTGACAATTGGGGAAACCGGGAATGTTCACTCTGACTTTAAATATTTGCTGAACAATCAGGGATTCCGTGCAGGAGCTCAGTGGTCCTGATCTGCATTATTGATACAAAGAGCAGTGAGACAATGGCAGGTTCATACAGAATAAAGACACATTTAGATCCAAACACAGTCTGTAAACATACCTTCATGCTGTCTGCCTTGATAGACAGTTTGGACCCAATATACTACAAACTATCATGTCTGACCTTCCAAATGACGCATTATCTTAGAAATCTAATGCTGCTGAAAAGTACAGTACCTATGCAAGACGGGTGATGATGACAAAATGACTCACACATTAGTTGGATATATTCGCTCATAATCAAAGGCGCAAAGGAAAAAGTTTGTCCTTAGCGTTCAGTGTTCAGATTGGCCTGAGCCGTCTCTTCTTCCCTAGACGGCTCATGTCTGTAGAGATATGAAATGCATGTTTGATCACTCCTATGCACTGTTCAATGCTGTTGTCTGCTGGGGGAGTTGCACTTAAGACAAAAACTGTAGGTGTGTCAGAAAAGTTTGCTTTTTATCATTAAATAAAAGTCACAGCCAGAGAGGCCAGTTCATATCAAAACTTCACAAGGAGAAGAAGAAGGAATGTTGTCTCCCCACTGATCGTTATCTTTATAGCTCCCCAAATAAGGAGATGCCTCCAAACTAAGGAGATATGCCAGACCTGGGCACATAGGGGATTGTATGTATGTGTGTGTGTGTGTGTGTGTCACCTAATAAAAGAGCAAGGGAAGCAACCACTCGTTGGAGAACTCTTGTGAATCTGCAGAGAGTAGGTTCGGGTGTTGTTCTCCCCTTGCAAGTAAAATACTGAGGCCTCTGAGGGATTTCTTGGTTTCATGCCGTTGTCTGTTAGTTAATTTTAATTCTAACAAGGTGCCTGGACAAACTGGTGAAAAAGACTTGTTCTGTGGTAGGCAGAAGGCTCGACCCTCTCGGTGCTGTGGTGGAGCAACGGATGAGGAGGAAATCATATTCTGTTTTGGAGAACAATAAACATCCTCTCCACAGCATCCTGGCAGGAGAGAGGAGCAGCTGCAGTGAGAGGCTCATCTCACTGAACTGCAGGACTGAGAGGTTCAGGAGGTCCTTTGTCCCCACAGCCATAAGGCTTTTTAACAGCGACTGCTGACATGTTCTTCTCAAATTTATTTAATTAGTCATTGATTATTATTATGATTGTTGTTGTTGTCTAATATACAATCATTGGAAATATTTATATTTTAATGAGCTACTTGACTAATTTGAATTTCCCTCACTGGGGGATGAATAAAATATTTATCTATTCTATTCTATTCTATTCTATTCTATTCTATTCTATTGTAGCCACCTAAAACTCACTTTTATTTTGAGGCTTTTTTAAATGGGGAAAAAGAGAACAAAGTGAGGAAAGGTGGGACAGATGAACCCCAGCAGTCTAATCCTATAGCAGCTTAACTATGGGATGTTTCAGGATCACCTGAGCCATCCCTAACTATAAGCTTTATCAAAAAGGAAAGTTTTAAGCCTAATCTTAAAAGTGGAAAGGGTGTCTGCTTCAGTTTGAATGTGGAAAAAGGTTTATTTTGGAAACATTTTAAAAACTGACATTATTCTGTCTTGGAAAACACTGCTAGTGGGAAACATTACACTGGTTGCTGAAAACTGGCAGAAGTGGACCTTCCAACGTGACAGTGACATGAAGTATTCAGCTGAAGTCGTCAAGTGATTAACAGAGAACAAAAATCAACATTCTGGAATCCGGACTTCAATTCCATTCAGAATCTGTGGTTGGAATCACAGACCAGAAGAGAGACAGAACAGAGGCCTTCAAACCTGCAGATCATCACAGAATGAGGTCCAATTTTCCAGTGGAGGCATGAAGAAAGCAGTCGTGAGTACCATAACATACAATGAATGCATTAAAACTGACCTGGACAATAATATTTTGAGATTTCACAGAAAAAAGTTTAAAAATGTATAATCATAAAACTGAACAAGAGAGCAAAACAACACACAAGATGGTGACTGAGAACGGAATGCCATTGCTCTTTTTTAGTCTTATCACTAAATTGTGATGTCATCACTGATGACATCACTGATGACATCACAATCTCTCTTCTGGTCTTCTGGTCATCACTGATGATGACATCACAATTGATGTCACCACTGATGTTGTTTGACATCACAATTGATGTCACCACTGATGTTGTTTGACATCACAAATGTTATATAGGCCAGACATTTTCCCTCCTATTTCACAGTTCGTCAGGAGTTTATCTGAAGAAACACGTCCAGTTTTCGAAGCGAATTTGAAAGTCACAGCAAACGGTTTTCACATCGTCTAAAAAAACAACACTTAATTACTATCTTAAATAGTAATTTTGACAAACTATTAAAAACAACACTTAATTACTATCTTAAATAGTAATTTTGACAAGCTCTTAAAAACAACAAGCAAAATGAGTCAAACCAAGATATCATCTGCTCCACTTCAGTGGTGTGACATGGTAGAGGACGATTTACCTGAGGATATCTACACATATACCATTACTTTTGGCGATAATGAAGGTTATGAGGAACCCACCAACAGGTCAGAAAATGAGCTGTGTGAAAAAGAACAATGCCAGGCCTCTGAGGATTCCCCGTCTCCTCAAACAGTAAATGACGAAGAGGAAAAAGAACCATCCCAGGTCTCTGCTGCGGCTGTGACTCCTCATTCCGAGGACGTCCAGCTGGTGCAGGATCATCCCCAGGCCTCCAAAGTACGTTGCGTCACGTGGAAGTTTCCAAATTCACAAACCGACAAACAAGCCCAGGCCTCCAACAAATATAACATTACTTTTGGCAGTAATGAAAGTTATAAGAAACCCACCAACAGGCAAGAAATTTTAACATCAAGCCTAGAAAATGACCTGTTTGAAAAAGAACAATCTCAGGCGTCCTACAATTATAACATTACTTTTGTCAGTAAGGAAAGTTATAAGGAACCCACCAACAGGCGAGAAATTTTAAAATCAAACCTAGAAAATGACCTGTTTGAAAAAGAACAATCTCAGGCGTCCTACAAATATAACATTACTTTTGGCAGTGATGAAAGTTTGGAGGAACCCACCAACAGATCAGAAATGTTGGACGTGTTGGAAAAGGAACAATCCCAGGTCTCTGCTGCGGCTGTGACTCCTCATTCCGAGGACGTCCAGCTTGTGCAGGATCATCCCCAGGCCTCCAAAGTTCGTCGCGTCACGTGGAAGTTTCCAATTTCACAAACCGAGGAGATTCCCTCTAATGCCTCTGCTGCCGACGATGATTATGGATCAGAAAAATTACAGGAATCTTACCAACATAATAAGGACAAGATCAACTATTTATACCATCGGATGGATATTGTCAGGACTAAGCTGCTGAAAAAGAATTTCTTTCTAACACGAGAAAAAGACAGACGAGTCGCAGCAGAGAATAGCTGCTCCATTTCTGAGGAAAAACTCAAGGACCTGGAAAACTGTTTGAAGTGTGAGCGTCATCTCCGTGAAAAGTGTGAGCAGGAGCTCAAGGAATGCAATGACGTAATTGCAGAATTGATTGAAACACTGAAACCACCAGTATCTGAAACTGAATATCAGTCAGTTGTAAAAGAGGTAGAGAGCTTGAAAGAACAACTCAAAGAAAAGACTGCCTCCAATATTGATCTTGCCTCCAAACTAAAGGCACAGGAGGAGGAAACAAAGACACAGGAAAAGAAGGTGGCAGAACTTATGAAGGCTGTATTTCTATCCCTCATCATCAAGCCAGAAGAAAAAACAGAGCTGTACATCCTCCCAGAACTCCATTTAGATCAGATACGTCTTCCACCAAAGAACATAACTGTAGAAGAGCTGGCTTCACAAGTGGAAGTATCGAATCCAGAAGTGGATGGAGTCAACAAAACAGAACCACAAGGGATCCCTGAGCCACCAAAAGAGAACGTTACATCAAAGAAGCGTCGGCGCAAGAACAAAAAGATGCCAGAAACCATTGTAAAGAACCTGCCTGAAGTCATCCAGGAACCTCAAGACACGGAGGACATTTCATCACCGATTTATATCCAGGAACCAGAGAAGATTTCTGAACCCGTGGAAGAAAAGGAAATAGAAAGGGCTTCTGAAGACTCACAGGAAGTGATTCCATCAGATTTGGCTCATCAGGCTGGAGTGCCACAACCAGACGTGGTCCCAGAGCTGGTGAGTGACATCGAAATGGAATTAGTCCCACAACCAAAAGATGTCTCAGAGCCACCAAAGGAGAAAGTTTCCTCTAAAAAGCGTCGGCGCGAAAGCAAAAAGACGGTAGAGACCATTATAAAGAACGACCAGTCTGAAGTCATGCAGGAAACTCAAGACACGGAGGACATTTCATCACTGATCGTTGTCCAAGAACCACTTCCAAAGCAAAATCAAGAAAGAACTTTCATTGTCATCGAAATGGAACCAGCCTCTAAACAGTCAGAGGACTCTCCAACATCAAACCCCTTACATACCACAGAAGACTTGTCTCTTCAACTTGCAGTACCAGAACAAGCAGTGGACAAGTTTAACCCCTCAGAAGAAAGACCAGAGCTGCCTTCAATGTGGAGGCTCTTCAAAAAATATATGACGCCAAAACATCGTAGACAATACAAATACAACAACATCAAGAGAGAAAGTAGCAGCAGCGTTTAGTATTCGCGCACAAGACTAGTCATCCAATGAAATCTCTATACCTCCTGTTACAGTAACATCAATAAAAATACTTCAAATGTATCTATCTTTTGCACGACTCTATCTTTTCATCCTGAACAACTGATTCAGGATGTGGGGATTTATGCTGGAAGCATCCCCACATGTGAGAATCTGGTGTTCTCACAACTGTTCAGAGCATTATTGTGTCATTCAAATAAGAATATGAATAAGATCCTACACAAATTATTATTACATTGATTTATGTGTTTAAATAAAATAAAACATGAAAAAAAAAATTACGCACTTGTTTGGATTCTTTTATCAAAATAAGAAACAATTAAAAGGTCATTTTCTTCAAAAGTTATTCTTCCAAAGACAAATAAGGTATTTTTGATATTGTTGAGGGTTTGATATCCCCTTTTATTGTACACATTTATGCACTGTGCTTACATAGAGTTGATACACTCCTTTTTTAAAGGAACAAGCATTGACCGCACAGTGTGAAGTGTTAGAACACTACATGCTTACAGGGGGAGTCAAAACAGGTCAAAATATTTGAATAATGAATAGATTTTACTGGTGTTAAAAGATGAGTTTCCCTGTTTAGTGTCACGGCAGCTGGAATGTACATCAGCATATGAATTAGTGTCTAACAGGAGGACTCCACTCTGGACGCAGCAGAGGACGTCTTGAGAAAGTGGAGCCAAAGAGAGTAAAACCACCAAGCTGCTTGATCTGACTGCCCAGGTGTTTTTTGTGTGTTTGACCCATCAAACACACCTCCATCCTCTTACACATGAGGAAACTCTGGTGCTCTGCTGCATTTCTCAATAGAAATTAAATATATGTATACATGTGATTTTGTTTAAAAAGTTAGATAACGTATGTGTGGAACACTTTAAATTGTTGCTCGTGTTCTTTAGCCTCATGAGAGCCATGTTTCCTCTTGCCTGCGGAAGGATTAAAGATCTTGGACTTTCTATATAAAGACAGTGGAACAAAGAGTAGATTTTATTCACCAATCTGACAACATCATTTACAACAAAAAGTACTCTTCAACAGAACAGAAAGATTCAGGAAACACTGAACAGCATCAACACCTGAACTCATTCAGCAGTGTGGTGAAAACAGAAAAATACTGAAACTTCTCTGTTTAAAGGAGAAACTTTCAGCTGTGGGGCAAGATTTCCCTGCAGGCTCCTGATTTTCTCTTTGTTCGCTCAGTCTGTTGTTTTCTGTCCTCACTTTAATCAACACAGTCCGACAGTAAAAGCTCATTCTCTCTCTTTATCTGGTGTTTACATCACTGTGTCGACATGTATGCTGTTAAGTCAACGTTCACTTTTTATGCTGTTTCACATGTTCTGCTTTGAACATAAAATCTGACATCATTGGAGCTTTTATCATTAGCATCAAATATTTAAAAGAACGTTGTTGGACATAAAAACACATTTTTCATTTTTAACAGACTTCAATAAATTCAAATTGTAAGAATATGTGTGTCAGACAGGAATAACGGGATCACACTCCTCAGCCTCCCTGGTAAGGTCTATTCGGGGGTACTGGAGAGGAGGAACGACATTTTCACAGTTTTCTGTGTAAAGGTTCGTTATAAAAGAAGAGTCCACAAAGCCTGAGTAGCAGACCTGTGCTTCATCTTGACTTGAGGCATTTCAGGAGAAACTGTCTTGCAATTATAACCCCAGGGAGCCTCCCGCAGAATGAATCTGGTTTTAATTATTGTCAAAACTGGTAAACTTTCTTTCACTTTAGTCTCATGGCATACTAATAACCATTTGAATGATAGAGGATCAGTGTAAATAACTAAAATTATTTTATTTAATATTACTCCTCCGCATTTGACCTATCCAGGTTGGGACCTGTTGAACACACACATGCACGGGGTGACACACTCATGGAGACAGATGCCATACACTGGAGCAGTGGGGCAGCCAATTACAGCGCCCGGGGAGCATGGGGGGTACGGAGCCTTCTTCAAGGGCCGTGGAGGTGGAGGTGGACTACCAGTGAGTACTGATATTTCCTCACTCTTGTGTTTTGGAGTGACTGAGGGTTTGTTCCACCACCAGAGTTGGATGTCTGTCACTTGCCCCAGAGAGTTGGAGAGTGAGATGATCCAGAGGCTGTGGGATCCTTGGCGGAGATTTTGGGCTGGGTTACCTATTTTATGACAATAAATCTTGTAAAATACCAGTTAGACTCCTGTTTTTTTAAGTCTGCTCAAACCTTGTTTTGATTAAGAACCTGTACGTGTCTTTAGAGTCTTGGGCTCTCAAACCTAGGTGGCGTTGTCAACCTCTTTTAATCACTATATCTTTAGAATCTATAAATATATGAATATAATTTATTTATAAGGCCCACAACCTCCACCAAAGCAGTACGACAGACAAACTGTGGAGCTCCTTTAGTGACAGGTTGTACTATATAAAACGTGTTACGAAGACGTATCACAAGGCATTTACAATGAATACTGGGCCCAATGCTCCCTCTGACAGGCCTTCAGTAACTTCTAATTCACTGTGCACTTCACTCATGTGAGTATAGGAAAGAACTTATTTTGGAGGCACCGATTGTGAAATTGTGGGCCGATACATATGTTAGAAATGACCAGATTTTAAACAAATTAACATCAGTGAAACAATTATATATATATATATATGGAAAGGTTAGTATATCAGCCCCTCATCATACTATCCTTGAATGAGCTCAAATTCTTTTAAAAAGGTTTTTTAACCGACCTCTACTATACACTTTCACATCAGAAAAATCCTTTGTGTGAAAAATAACAGTTTCAAAAGCCCCTTTAACATGTTAAAGTATGCCCAAATCAATGACTTTTCAGTACTTAACTGACCAAACAAGATGTTCTTGTGAAAAATTTAAAACATAATTTAGGTTTGTTAGCTCTGAGACCCTGGAGGAAATGTTTATGCCTAAATATCTAATATTTGCAGGTATATTCTGGACCCTACAGTTAATGGGCAGAACTGTGGTCTTAGACCAGTTGATAGAGTAGTCAGAAAGTGCTGAGAATTTATTTATGAGTGTGATCGTGTGTGTGAGAGACGTCTGTGAGTTCTGAAGGAAAAGTAATACATCATCAGCATAAAGACTTATTTTATGCTCAATATTTTGGGATTGGATGCCTTTAATATTTCTATCTTGTCTGATAGAAGCTGCTAAAGGTTTGATGAAAAAAGCAAAAAATGAGGAAGAAAATGGGCAACCCTGTCTTGTACCTCTCTGCAGACTGAAGCTTGGAGAAGTTTGATCATTTGTCCTGACACTTGCATTTGGGGAGCTATATAATATCCTTATCCATTTGATGAAGTGTGACCCAAACCCGAATTTGTTTAATGTTGCGAATAAAAATTTCCAGTTCACTCGATCAAATGCTTTTTCTGCATCTAGAGAGTCGATTGTGGTTTCCAACTTGTTGAAGGTAGAATAGTCTATGAGATTAATGATCCGGTTTGTGAACGAACTGTTGTGCCTACTGCTCTTCAGCCTGTCAAATGAAACGTAGAATTTGAAAGGTGACAAATGAACAAAGACCCAAGGAGTTGAGTCATAAACGAATCAATACTGTTTCCTGTGCGAGGACCCGTCAGCCGAGGAGTTGAGTCGTGAACGAATCAATACTGTTTCCTGTCCTGCTGACTGAACTTATGAAGCTGCCGCCTGCCATGTGGTGAGGAAGGCTACTGCATGAAATTGAACAAATCACTCACTGAGACAACTCGTTACTCCCGAGTCATATAAAAAATTAGTTCATATCGAACAAATCGCTCACGAACGACACATCACTATCTATTTGACGAGTTATGCATGAATTCGGATTTTGCAATAAAATTAATTCCTTCTCTCAAACCAAGTTCAAACTGCTTTGTCCTTCATATTTATCTACTTCTAATCTAGTTTCAACAATAAACAACACTGTATTTTGTAGTATGAAAAAGAACCAGACCTAATTTTCAGCAATAAGCTTCTCTCCAGGAGATATGAAAGAATACAGATTTTGCTATAAAATGAAATCCTTCTATCAAACTTACTTAAAACGGTTTGTCCTTATTTCTTCACTTCTGATGAAGTTTCAACAATAAACAACAAACTTTGTATTATGAGAAAGAACCAGACTCATTCTTCAGGAATCCGAAAATAAGCTCTATTTTACGAGTTATGCACGAATTCGGATTCTACTATAAAACGAATTCCTTAACTCAAACCAAGTTAAGACTGCTTTGTCCTTCATATTTATTCATGTCTAATCAAGTTTCAACGATAAACAACGTTGTACTTTGTAGAATGAGAAAGAACTTCTTCAGCAATAAGCATCTCTTGACATATGACGAAATACAGATTTTGCTATAAAATTAATTCCTTCTATCAGCCTGACTTAAAACTGTTTGTCCTCCTTATTTATCCACTTCAAATCAAGTTTCAATAATTAAAAAAATGTTGTAGTTTGAGAAAGAACAACTTAATCTTCAGCAATCAGTATAAAAAGAGGGTAAGAAAAGGTGCAAATGCCAACCATACATCACTAAAAGGTGGAGCGGAAGTATTCGGCTGCAAGTAAGTGGGAATGTTCGACCATAATTTGTAAAAAGCGGGTATATATTAACAAAAGTGGGAGGAGAGGTCTTCGGATGAGAGTGGGTGAGAATTTCCAACCATAATCTATAAAACGCGGTGAAAAAAAAGGTGTGAATACCCCATAGAACACTAAAAGGTGAAGCGGAAGTGTTCGGCTGCAAGAAGGTGTGAATGTCAGATGTTGGTAAAAAGCGGGTAAGAAAAGGTTAAAATACCCAACTGTACACAATCAATAACGGCTGCGGAAGGATTAAAGATCTTGGACTTTCTATATAAAGACAGTGGAACAAAGAGTAGATTTTATTCACCAATCTGACAACATCATTTACAACAAAAAGTACTCTTCAACAGAACAGAAAGATTCAGGAAACACTGAACAGCATCAACACCTGAACTCATTCAGCAGTGTGGTGAAAACAGAAAAATACTGAAACTTCTCTGTTTAAAGGAGAAACTTTCAGCTGTGGGGCAAGATTTCCCTGCAGGCTCCTGATTTTCTCTTTGTTCGCTCAGTCTGTTGTTTTCTGTCCTCACTTTAATCAACACAGTCCGACAGTAAAAGCTCATTCTCTCTCTTTATCTGGTGTTTACATCACTGTGTCGACATGTATGCTGTTAAGTCAACGTTCACTTTTTATGCTGTTTCACATGTTCTGCTTTGAACATAAAATCTGACATCATTGGAGCTTTTATCATTAGCATCAAATATTTAAAAGAACGTTGTTGGACATAAAAACACATTTTTCATTTTTAACAGACTTCAATAAATTCAAATTGTAAGAATATGTGTGTCAGACAGGAATAACGGGATCACACTCCTCAGCCTCCCTGGTAAGGTCTATTCGGGGGTACTGGAGAGGAGGAACGACATTTTCACAGTTTTCTGTGTAAAGGTTCGTTATAAAAGAAGAGTCCACAAAGCCTGAGTAGCAGACCTGTGCTTCATCTTGACTTGAGGCATTTCAGGAGAAACTGTCTTGCAATTATAACCCCAGGGAGCCTCCCGCAGAATGAATCTGGTTTTAATTATTGTCAAAACTGGTAAACTTTCTTTCACTTTAGTCTCATGGCATACTAATAACCATTTGAATGATAGAGGATCAGTGTAAATAACTAAAATTATTTTATTTAATATTACTCCTCCGCATTTGACCTATCCAGGTTGGGACCTGTTGAACACACACATGCACGGGGTGACACACTCATGGAGACAGATGCCATACACTGGAGCAGTGGGGCAGCCAATTACAGCGCCCGGGGAGCATGGGGGGTACGGAGCCTTCTTCAAGGGCCGTGGAGGTGGAGGTGGACTACCAGTGAGTACTGATATTTCCTCACTCTTGTGTTTTGGAGTGACTGAGGGTTTGTTCCACCACCAGAGTTGGATGTCTGTCACTTGCCCCAGAGAGTTGGAGAGTGAGATGATCCAGAGGCTGTGGGATCCTTGGCGGAGATTTTGGGCTGGGTTACCTATTTTATGACAATAAATCTTGTAAAATACCAGTTAGACTCCTGTTTTTTTAAGTCTGCTCAAACCTTGTTTTGATTAAGAACCTGTACGTGTCTTTAGAGTCTTGGGCTCTCAAACCTAGGTGGCGTTGTCAACCTCTTTTAATCACTATATCTTTAGAATCTATAAATATATGAATATAATTTATTTATAAGGCCCACAACCTCCACCAAAGCAGTACGACAGACAAACTGTGGAGCTCCTTTAGTGACAGGTTGTACTATATAAAACGTGTTACGAAGACGTATCACAAGGCATTTACAATGAATACTGGGCCCAATGCTCCCTCTGACAGGCCTTCAGTAACTTCTAATTCACTGTGCACTTCACTCATGTGAGTATAGGAAAGAACTTATTTTGGAGGCACCGATTGTGAAATTGTGGGCCGATACATATGTTAGAAATGACCAGATTTTAAACAAATTAACATCAGTGAAACAATTATATATATATATATATGGAAAGGTTAGTATATCAGCCCCTCATCATACTATCCTTGAATGAGCTCAAATTCTTTTAAAAAGGTTTTTTAACCGACCTCTACTATACACTTTCACATCAGAAAAATCCTTTGTGTGAAAAATAACAGTTTCAAAAGCCCCTTTAACATGTTAAAGTATGCCCAAATCAATGACTTTTCAGTACTTAACTGACCAAACAAGATGTTCTTGTGAAAAATTTAAAACATAATTTAGGTTTGTTAGCTCTGAGACCCTGGAGGAAATGTTTATGCCTAAATATCTAATATTTGCAGGTATATTCTGGACCCTACAGTTAATGGGCAGAACTGTGGTCTTAGACCAGTTGATAGAGTAGTCAGAAAGTGCTGAGAATTTATTTATGAGTGTGATCGTGTGTGTGAGAGACGTCTGTGAGTTCTGAAGGAAAAGTAATACATCATCAGCATAAAGACTTATTTTATGCTCAATATTTTGGGATTGGATGCCTTTAATATTTCTATCTTGTCTGATAGAAGCTGCTAAAGGTTTGATGAAAAAAGCAAAAAATGAGGAAGAAAATGGGCAACCCTGTCTTGTACCTCTCTGCAGACTGAAGCTTGGAGAAGTTTGATCATTTGTCCTGACACTTGCATTTGGGGAGCTATATAATATCCTTATCCATTTGATGAAGTGTGACCCAAACCCGAATTTGTTTAATGTTGCGAATAAAAATTTCCAGTTCACTCGATCAAATGCTTTTTCTGCATCTAGAGAGTCGATTGTGGTTTCCAACTTGTTGAAGGTAGAATAGTCTATGAGATTAATGATCCGGTTTGTGAACGAACTGTTGTGCCTACTGCTCTTCAGCCTGTCAAATGAAACGTAGAATTTGAAAGGTGACAAATGAACAAAGACCCAAGGAGTTGAGTCATAAACGAATCAATACTGTTTCCTGTGCGAGGACCCGTCAGCCGAGGAGTTGAGTCGTGAACGAATCAATACTGTTTCCTGTCCTGCTGACTGAACTTATGAAGCTGCCGCCTGCCATGTGGTGAGGAAGGCTACTGCATGAAATTGAACAAATCACTCACTGAGACAACTCGTTACTCCCGAGTCATATAAAAAATTAGTTCATATCGAACAAATCGCTCACGAACGACACATCACTATCTATTTGACGAGTTATGCATGAATTCGGATTTTGCAATAAAATTAATTCCTTCTCTCAAACCAAGTTCAAACTGCTTTGTCCTTCATATTTATCTACTTCTAATCTAGTTTCAACAATAAACAACACTGTATTTTGTAGTATGAAAAAGAACCAGACCTAATTTTCAGCAATAAGCTTCTCTCCAGGAGATATGAAAGAATACAGATTTTGCTATAAAATGAAATCCTTCTATCAAACTTACTTAAAACGGTTTGTCCTTATTTCTTCACTTCTGATGAAGTTTCAACAATAAACAACAAACTTTGTATTATGAGAAAGAACCAGACTCATTCTTCAGGAATCCGAAAATAAGCTCTATTTTACGAGTTATGCACGAATTCGGATTCTACTATAAAACGAATTCCTTAACTCAAACCAAGTTAAGACTGCTTTGTCCTTCATATTTATTCATGTCTAATCAAGTTTCAACGATAAACAACGTTGTACTTTGTAGAATGAGAAAGAACTTCTTCAGCAATAAGCATCTCTTGACATATGACGAAATACAGATTTTGCTATAAAATTAATTCCTTCTATCAGCCTGACTTAAAACTGTTTGTCCTCCTTATTTATCCACTTCAAATCAAGTTTCAACAATTAAAAAAATGTTGTAGTTTGAGAAAGAACAACTTAATCTTCAGCAATCAGTATAAAAAGAGGGTAAGAAAAGGTGCAAATGCCAACCATACATCACTAAAAGGTGGAGCGGAAGTATTCGGCTGCAAGTAGGTGGGAATGTTCGACCATAATTTGTAAAAAGCGGGTAAGAAAAGGTTCGAATGCCCGACTATATATTAACAAAAGTGGGAGGAGAGGTCTTCGGATGAGAGTGGGTGAGAATTTCCAACCATAATCTATAAAATGCGGTGAAAAAAAAGGTGTGAATACCCCATAGAACACTAAAAGGTGAAGCGGAAGTGTTCGGCTGCAAGAAGGTGTGAATGTCAGACCATAGTTGGTAAAAAGCGGGTAAGAAAAGGTTAAAATACCCAACTGTACACAATCAATAACGGGAGCGGAGGTGTTAGGCTACTAAAAGATGTGAAAGTCCGACCCTGGTTTGTAAAAAGCAGGTAAGAAAAGCTGCGAATGCCCGACAATGTATGATTAAAAGAGGGAGCGGAGGTTTTCGGCTGCAAGAAGGTCTGAATGTCCAACCATAATTTGTAAAAACCGGGGAAGAAAAGGCTCGAAAGCCCGACTATACACAATCAAAAGCAGAAGCGGAGGTGTTCAGCTGAAAGAAGGTCTGAATGTCCATCAATAATTGCTAGAAAACATGAAAGAAAATTTTCGAATATCAAACCACACATGATCATAAGTGGGAGAGGAGGTGTTCAGCTGCAAGAAGGTGTGAATTTCCACCCATAATTACTGAAAAATGGGTAAGAAAAGGTGCAATTTACCTCTTCCTTATTTTTTGTTTTTTCGTTTGGTGTCATCTGACATCTTTGATTTGCATGGTGCAAAGATTAAATTCTTCATAATGGTCCCCGTACCCAGGAGCCGCCGGTGTAACGTGTGCCACTGTACCCACAACCTATCAGGCTCTGTGGTTAGAGTGGGTCCTCCAATAACCTTCCATTCCTAATCTCGCCGCTCCGTACCCCCCATGCTCCCTGGGCGCTGAGTGTGTCACCCCGTGCATGTGTGTGTTCAACAGGTGCCAACCTGGATGAGTCAGATGCGGAGAGTCATTTCGTGTGACTACATGACAATAAAGTAATCTTAATAAAGTCATCTTAGTTACTTACATTGATTCTTTACCATTCAAATGGTTATTAGTATGCCATGAGAGACCCAGAGGAAACAAGTTTTGCTTTTTTGATATTTTTATGATAATTTAAGTATTGTGGTTGAAAGAAACATACTGCAACAATTTTTTTTCAAAAACATTGTTTATTTATTTTTTCTGGACTGTCCCTTGTGGTGGACATCGGGTCTTGTTTGATATAAAATGTAATGATGTAATGTTATAATACCGAATTCATTTTCATGTGGATTTCTTTTAAAAAATCTTCTTATTTCATAAACATTAAAATAGATGAAGACATCTGAATGATCTGGCTATTTTACATGAGGGAGGAAATCAGCACATTTCTGTCTGACCTATACTATCGCAATTTCTCACTGTCAACTCTTCAAACTACCAAACAGGGTTAGTTAAACATGGCACCAAAATAAACACATATTTACTGGAATATCCTTACTGGTACTCCCCACAATAAACATTTGAACAAGAATTTAAACTTAGCAGAACACCCAACAATGTTTGAATACTCAAATTTACGGCATCACATACAGCTCCAAATCACAGTGTATCATGAATGGTACAACAGGAAACAGTTTTTGGCCTTTGAAACACACAGAAACATGTTATGCTTGATGCACTTGACATATGTGTCCCCTTTGCATCCCTCTCTTCTGCACCGTGATGAATGAGCAGCCTCCTCCATCTTTGGCAAATGGACTGCCCTGTATTTTTGGACATTGGCATTGGGCTGAGGTTCAACAGGCCTCCTCTTCTTTGTTGGAATGTACTCTTCATCAGTACTCATCTCTTCATCATCACTGGCCACATTGTCAGCCTTGTGATCTCCCTGTGCCTGAGCAATCATCTCCTCAGCCAGCAGCAGTTTGAAGTCGAAATACTGCAGCCTCTCTTTCTCTGGTTTTCCAGAGACTTGGTGGTCTGACCTGTACTCGATCCAGCTGCCAGGTCAACAAAATGCAGGTCCATTTTCTTGTGCGGCTTGACATTGGATAGAAGCTGATCATGCGGTCGCACAAACCGAAGCCGCCCATGTTTTTGTTGTATTCAGCTACAACAGCTGGTCGAGGCACAGTAACATGGAGCTTCTCTTTTGTTGACCATCTCATGCAACTGTCCTGGGGCTGTATCCCACGGACAGTGGAGGCCATCAAGACTGCCTTGTTATCCTGTCACTTTGTCACGGCAACCTCAGATGGTTTTTTAACAACCATTTCAGATTTACCTCTTCCTTATTTTTTGTTTTTTCGTTTGGTGTCATCTGACATCTTTGATTTGCATGGTGGAGAGATTCAATTCTTCATAATGGTCCCCGTACCCAGGAGCCGCCGGTGTAACGTGTGCCACTGTACCCACAACCTATCAGGCTCTGTGGTTAGAGTGGGTCCTCCAATAACCTTCCATTCCTAATCTCGCCGCTCCGTACCCCCCATGCTCCCTGGGCGCTGAGTGTGTCACCCCGTGCATGTGTGTGTTCAACAGGTGCCAACCCGGATGAGTCAGATGCGGAGAGTAATTTCGTGTGACTACATGACAATAAAGTAATCTTAATAAAGTCATCTTAGTTACTTACATTGATTCTTTATCATTCAAATGGTCATTAGTATTCCATGAAACTGTGTATATTACAGTGAAAGAAAGTTGAACTGTTTTGACAATAATTAAAACCAGATTTATTCTGCGGGAAGATCCCTGAGGTTGTAATTGCAAGACAGTTTCTCCTGAAATCCCTCAAGTCAAGAAGAAGCACAGGTCTGCTACTCAGGCTTTGTGGACTCTTCTTTTATAACAAACCCTTACACAGAAAAATGTGAAAATGTGGTTAAAACATTTTTGAGATGCTTCATTATATTTTCACCAACAACTCCTTATCATCTGAGACTTTTAACTGTGATATCTTTGGTGCTCGGGCAGGAATCTCTACACTGGCACAAGGTCTCCATCTTCTGGAGAGAGTGCTGCAGGAGTGGTGACAGTGCAGCTCAGATTAGGTTTCTCTGGAGAATCATGCTGCTCTGCAGCAATCTTAGGAATTTTCTAAAGTAATGCATGAATTATGGACCTCTATTAATCATTCAGTCACCAAGAGGTTAATTATGTGTATGCAACTTGAATCTTTATGGAAGTAAAAATTCTGCTCAGCAGCACTTCTCCCCTGGTGAAAAGTAAATGTGCCAAGAAAACATCAACTTTAGCACATTTGACTGTACTTGACAGTGACAATTGGGGAAACCGGGAATGTTCACTCTGACTTTAAATATTTGCTGAACAATCAGGGATTCCGTGCAGGAGCTCAGTGGTCCTGATCTGCATTATTGATACAAAGAGCAGTGAGACAATGGCAGGTTCATACAGAATAAAGACACATTTAGATCCAAACACAGTCTGTAAACATACCTTCATGCTGTCTGCCTTGATAGACAGTTTGGACCCAATATACTACAAACTATCATGTCTGACCTTCCAAATGACGCATTATCTTAGAAATCTAATGCTGCTGAAAAGTACAGTACCTATGCAAGACGGGTGATGATGACAAAATGACTCACACATTAGTTGGATATATTCGCTCATAATCAAAGGCGCAAAGGAAAAAGTTTGTCCTTAGCGTTCAGTGTTCAGATTGGCCTGAGCCGTCTCTTCTTCCCTAGACGGCTCATGTCTGTAGAGATATGAAATGCATGTTTGATCACTCCTATGCACTGTTCAATGCTGTTGTCTGCTGGGGGAGTTGCACTTAAGACAAAAACTGTAGGTGTGTCAGAAAAGTTTGCTTTTTATCATTAAATAAAAGTCACAGCCAGAGAGGCCAGTTCATATCAAAACTTCACAAGGAGAAGAAGAAGGAATGTTGTCTCCCCACTGATCGTTATCTTTATAGCTCCCCAAATAAGGAGATGCCTCCAAACTAAGGAGATATGCCAGACCTGGGCACATAGGGGATTGTATGTATGTGTGTGTGTGTGTGTCACCTAATAAAAGAGCAAGGGAAGCAACCACTCGTTGGAGAACTCTTGTGAATCTGCAGAGAGTAGGTTCGGGTGTTGTTCTCCCCTTGCAAGTAAAATACTGAGGCCTCTGAGGGATTTCTTGGTTTCATGCCGTTGTCTGTTAGTTAATTTTAATTCTAACAAGGTGCCTGGACAAACTGGTGAAAAAGACTTGTTCTGTGGTAGGCAGAAGGCTCGACCCTCTCGGTGCTGTGGTGGAGCAACGGATGAGGAGGAAATCATATTCTGTTTTGGAGAACAATAAACATCCTCTCCACAGCATCCTGGCAGGAGAGAGGAGCAGCTGCAGTGAGAGGCTCATCTCACTGAACTGCAGGACTGAGAGGTTCAGGAGGTCCTTTGTCCCCACAGCCATAAGGCTTTTTAACAGCAACTGCTGACATGTTCTTCTCAAATTTATTTAATTAGTCATTGATTATTATTATGATTGTTGTTGTTGTCTAATATACAATCATTGGAAATATTTATATTTTAATGAGCTACTTGACTAATTTGAATTTCCCTCACTGGGGGATGAATAAAATATTTATCTATTCTATTCTATTCTATTCTATTCTATTGTAGCCACCTAAAACTCACTTTTATTTTGAGGCTTTTTTAAATGGGGAAAAAGAGAACAAAGTGAGGAAAGGTGGGACAGATGAACCCCAGCAGTCTAATCCTATAGCAGCTTAACTATGGTATGTTTCAGGATCACCTGAGCCATCCCTAACTATAAGCTTTATCAAAAAGGAAAGTTTTAAGCCTAATCTTAAAAGTGGAAAGGGTGTCTGCTTCAGTATGAATGTGGAAAAAGGTTTATTTTGGAAACATTTTAAAAACTGACATTATTCTGTCTTGAAAAACACTGCTAGTGGGAAACATTACACTGGTTGCTGAAAACTGGCAGAAGTGGACCTTCCAACGTGACAGTGACATGAAGTATTCAGCTGAAGTCGTCAAGTGATTAACAGAGAACAAAAATCAACATTCTGGAATCCGGACTTCAATTCCATTCAGAATCTGTGGTTGGAATCACAGACCAGAAGAGAGACAGAACAGAGGCCTTCAAACCTGCAGATCATCACAGAATGAGGTCCAATTTTCCAGTGGAGGCATGAAGAAAGCAGTCGTGAGTACCATAACATACAATGAATGCATTAAAACTGACCTGGACAATAATATTTTGAGATTTCACAGAAAAAAGTTTAAAAATGTATAATCATAAAACTGAACAAGACAGCAAAACAACACACAAGATGGTGACTGAGAACGGAATGCCATTGCTCTTTTTTAGTCTTATCACTAAATTGTGATGTCATCACTGATGACATCACTGATGACATCACAATCTCTCTTCTGGTCTTCTGGTCATCACTGATGATGACATCACAATTGATGTCACCACTGATGTTGTTTGACATCACAATTGATGTCACCACTGATGTTGTTTGACATCACAAATGTTATATAGGCCAGACATTTTCCCTCCTATTTCACAGTTCGTCAGGAGTTTATCTGAAGAAACACGTCCAGTTTTCGAAGCGAATTTGAAAGTCACAGCAAACGGTTTTCACATCGTCTAAAAAAACAACACTTAATTACTATCTTAAATAGTAATTTTGACAAACTATTAAAAACAACACTTAATTACTATCTTAAATAGTAATTTTGACAAGCTCTTAAAAACAACAAGCAAAATGAGTCAAACCAAGATATCATCTGCTCCACTTCAGTGGTGTGACATGGTAGAGGACGATTTACCTGAGGATATCTACACATATACCATTACTTTTGGCGATAATGAAGGTTATGAGGAACCCACCAACAGGTCAGAAAATGAGCTGTGTGAAAAAGAACAATGCCAGGCCTCTGAGGATTCCCCGTCTCCTCAAACAGTAAATGACGAAGAGGAAAAAGAACCATCCCAGGTCTCTGCTGCGGCTGTGACTCCTCATTCCGAGGACGTCCAGCTGGTGCAGGATCATCCCCAGGCCTCCAAAGTACGTTGCGTCACGTGGAAGTTTCCAAATTCACAAACCGACAAACAAGCCCAGGCCTCCAACAAATATAACATTACTTTTGGCAGTAATGAAAGTTATAAGAAACCCACCAACAGGCAAGAAATTTTAACATCAAGCCTAGAAAATGACCTGTTTGAAAAAGAACAATCTCAGGCGTCCTACAAATATAACATTACTTTTGTCAGTAAGGAAAGTTATAAGGAACCCACCAACAGGCGAGAAATTTTAAAATCAAACCTAGAAAATGACCTGTTTGAAAAAGAACAATCTCAGGCGTCCTACAAATATAACATTACTTTTGGCAGTGATGAAAGTTTGGAGGAACCCACCAACAGATCAGAAATGTTGGACGTGTTGGAAAAGGAACAATCCCAGGTCTCTGCTGCGGCTGTGACTCCTCATTCCGAGGACGTCCAGCTTGTGCAGGATCATCCCCAGGCCTCCAAAGTTCGTCGCGTCACGTGGAAGTTTCCAATTTCACAAACCGAGGAGATTCCCTCTAATGCCTCTGCTGCCGACGATGATTATGGATCAGAAAAATGACAGGAATCTTACCAACATAATAAGGACAAGATCAACTATTTATACCATCGGATGGATATTGTCAGGACTAAGCTGCTGAAAAAGAATTTCTTTCTAACACGAGAAAAAGACAGAAGAGTCGCAGCAGAGAATAGCTGCTCCATTTCTGAGGAAAAACTCAAGGACCTGGAAAACTGTTTGAAGTGTGAGCGTCATCTCCGTGAAAAGTGTGAGCAGGAGCTCAAGGAATGCAATGACGTAATTGCAGAATTGATTGAAACACTGAAACCACCAGTATCTGAAACTGAATATCAGTCAGTTGTAAAAGAGGTAGAGAGCTTGAAAGAACAACTCAAAGAAAAGACTGCCTCCAATATTGATCTTGCCTCCAAACTAAAGGCACAGGAGGAGGAAACAAAGACACAGGAAAAGAAGGTGGCAGAACTTATGAAGGCTGTATTTCTATCCCTCATCATCAAGCCAGAAGAAAAAACAGAGCTGTACATCCTCCCAGAACTCCATTTAGATCAGATACGTCTTCCACCAAAGACCAGAGCTGCCTTCAATGTGGAGGCTCTTCAAAAAATATATGACGCCAAAACATCGTAGACAATACAAATACAACAACATCAAGAGAGAAAGTAGCAGCAGCGTTTAGTATTCGCGCACAAGACTAGTCATCCAATGAAATCTCTATACCTCCTGTTACAGTAACATCAATAAAAATACTTCAAATGTATCTATCTTTTGCACGACTCTATCTTTTCATCCTGAACAACTGATTCAGGATGTGGGGATTTATGCTGGAAGCATCCCCACATGTGAGAATCTGGTGTTCTCACAACTGTTCAGAGCATTATTGTGTCATTCAAATAAGAATATGAATAAGATCCTACACAAATTATTATTACATTGATTTATGTGTTTAAATAAAATAAAACATGAAAAAAAAAATTACGCACTTGTTTGGATTCTTTTATCAAAATAAGAAACAATTAAAAGGTCATTTTCTTCAAAAGTTATTCTTCCAAAGACAAATAAGGTATTTTTGATATTGTTGAGGGTTTGATATCCCCTTTTATTGTACACATTTATGCACTGTGCTTACATAGAGTTGATACACTCCTTTTTTAAAGGAACAAGCATTGACCGCACAGTGTGAAGTGTTAGAACACTACATGCTTACAGGGGGAGTCAAAACAGGTCAAAATATTTGAATAATGAATAGATTTTACTGGTGTTAAAAGATGAGTTTCCCTGTTTAGTGTCACGGCAGCTGGAATGTACATCAGCATATGAATTAGTGTCTAACAGGAGGACTCCACTCTGGACGCAGCAGAGGACGTCTTGAGAAAGTGGAGCCAAAGAGAGTAAAACCACCAAGCTGCTTAAAGCTGCTTGATCTGACTGCCCAGGTGTTTTTTGTGTGTTTGACCCATCAAACACACCTCCATCCTCTTACACATGAGGAAACTCTGGTGCTCTGCTGCATTTCTCAATAGAAATTAAATATATGTATACATGTGATTTTGTTTAAAAAGTTAGATAACGTATGTGTGGAACACTTTAACTGCAGGAGTATTTGTTGGAATGAAACAATGCAAAAAGTTCAATAAACTTTTAGTAAATTGTTGCTCGTGTTCTTTAGCCTCATCAGAGCCATGTTTCCTCTTGCCTGCGGAAGGATTAAAGATCTTGGACTTTCTATATAAAGACAGTGGAACAAAGAGTAGATTTTATTCACCAATCTGACAACATCATTTACAACAAAAAGTACTCTTCAACAGAACAGAAAGATTCAGGAAACACTGAACAGCATCAACACCTGAACTCATTCAGCAGTGTGGTGAAAACAGAAAAATACTGAAACTTCTCTGTTTAAAGGAGAAACTTTCAGCTGTGGGGCAAGATTTCCCTGCAGGCTCCTGATTTTCTCTTTGTTCGCTCAGTCTGTTGTTTTCTGTCCTCACTTTAATCAACACAGTCCGACAGTAAAAGCTCATTCTCTCTCTTTATCTGGTGTTTACATCACTGTGTCGACAGCACAGTTACACATGTATGCTGTTAAGTCAACGTTCACTTTTTATGCTGTTTCACATGTTCTGCTTTGAACATAAAATCTGACATCATTGGAGCTTTTATCATTAGCATCAAATATTTAAAAGAACGTTGTTGGACATAAAAACACATTTTTCATTTTTAACAGACTTCAATAAATTCAAATTGTAAGAATATGTGTGTCAGACAGGAATAACGGGATCACACTCCTCAGCCTCCCTGGTAAGGTCTATTCGGGGGTACTGGAGAGGAGGAACGACATTTTCACAGTTTTCTGTGTAAAGGTTCGTTATAAAAGAAGAGTCCACAAAGCCTGAGTAGCAGACCTGTGCTTCATCTTGACTTGAGGCATTTCAGGAGAAACTGTCTTGCAATTATAACCCCAGGGAGCCTCCCGCAGAATGAATCTGGTTTTAATTATTGTCAAAACTGGTAAACTTTCTTTCACTTTAGTCTCATGGCATACTAATAACCATTTGAATGATAGAGGATCAGTGTAAATAACTAAAATTATTTAATTTAATATTACTCCTCCGCATTTGACCTATCCAGGTTGGGACCTGTTGAACACACACATGCACAGGGTGACACACTCATGGAGACAGATGCCATACACTGGAGCAGTGGGGCAGCCAATTACAGCGCCCGGGGAGCATGGGGGGTACGGAGCCTTCTTCAAGGGCCGTGGAGGTGGAGGTGGACTACCAGTGAGTACTGATATTTCCTCACTCTTGTGTTTTGGAGTGACTGAGGGTTTGTTCCACCACCAGAGTTGGATGTCTGTCACTTGCCCCAGAGAGTTGGAGAGTGAGATGATCCAGAGGCTGTGGGATCCTTGGCGGAGATTTTGGGCTGGGTTACCTATTTTATGACAATAAATCTTGTAAAATACCAGTTAGACTCCTGTTTTTTTAAGTCTGCTCAAACCTTGTTTTGATTAAGAACCTGTACGTGTCTTTAGAGTCTTGGGCTCTCAAACCTAGGTGGCGTTGTCAACCTCTTTTAATCACTATATCTTTAGAATCTATAAATATATGAATATAATTTATTTATAAGGCCCACAACCTCCACCAAAGCAGTACGACAGACAAACTGTGGAGCTCCTTTAGTGACAGGTTGTACTATATAAAACGTGTTACGAAGACGTATCACAAGGCATTTACAATGAATACTGGGCCCAATGCTCCCTCTGACAGGCCTTCAGTAACTTCTAATTCACCGTGCACTTCACTCATGTGAGTATAGGAAAGAACTTACTTTGGAGGCACCGATTGTGAAATTGTGGGCCGATACATATGTTAGAAATGACCAGATTTTAAACAAATTAACATCAGTGAAACAATTATATATATATATATATGGAAAGGTTAGTATATCAGCCCCTCATCATACTATCCTTGAATGAGCTCAAATTCTTTTAAAAAGGTTTTTTAACCGACCTCTACTATACACTTTCACATCAGAAAAATCCTTTGTGTGAAAAATAACAGTTTCAAAAGCCCCTTTAACATGTTAAAGTATGCCCAAATCAATGACTTTTCAGTACTTAACTGACCAAACAAGATGTTCTTGTGAAAAATTTAAAACATAATTTAGGTTTGTTAGCTCTGAGACCCTGGAGGAAATGTTTATGCCTAAATATCTAATATTTCCTGACTGTAAAGTGATTGCAGGTATATTCTGGACCCTACAGTTAATGGGCAGAACTGTGGTCTTAGACCAGTTGATAGAGTAGTCAGAAAGTGCTGAGAATTTATTTATGAGTGTGATCGTGTGTGTGAGAGACGTCTGTGAGTTCTGAAGGAAAAGTAATACATCATCAGCATAAAGACTTATTTTATGCTCAATATTTTGGGATTGGATGCCTTTAATATTTCTATCTTGTCTGATAGAAGCTGCTAAAGGTTTGATGAAAAAAGCAAAAAATGAGGAAGAAAATGGGAAACCCTGTCTTGTACCTCTCTGCAGACTGAAGCTTGGAGAAGTTTGATCATTTGTCCTGACACTTGCATTTGGGGAGCTACATAATATCCTTATCCATTTGATGAAGTGTGACCCAAACCCGAATTTGTTTAATGTTGCGAATAAAAATTTCCAGTTCACTCGATCAAATGCTTTTTCTGCATCTAGAGAGTCGATTGTGGTTTCCAACTTGTTGAAGGTAGAATAGTCTATGAGATTAATGATCCGGTTTGTGAACGAACTGTTGTGCCTACTGCTCTTCAGCCTGTCAAATGAAACGTAGAATTTGAAACGTGACAAATGAACAAAGACCCAAGGAGTTGAGTCATAAACGAATCAATACTGTTTCCTGTGCGAGGACCCGTCAGCCGAGGAGTTGAGTCGTGAACGAATCAATACTGTTTCCTGTCCTGCTGACTGAACTTATGAAGCTGCCGCCTGCCATGTGGTGAGGAAGGCTACTGCATGAAATTGAACAAATCACTCACTGAGACAACTCGTTACTCCCGAGTCATATAAAAAATTAGTTCATATCGAACAAATCGCTCACGAACGACACATCACTATCTATTTGACGAGTTATGCATGAATTCGGATTTTGCAATAAAATTAATTCCTTCTCTCAAACCAAGTTCAAACTGCTTTGTCCTTCATATTTATCTACTTCTAATCTAGTTTCAACAATAAACAACACTGTATTTTGTAGTATGAAAAAGAACCAGACCTAATTTTCAGCAATAAGCTTCTCTCCAGGAGATATGAAAGAATACAGATTTTGCTATAAAATGAAATCCTTCTATCAAACGGTTTGTCCTTATTTCTTCACTTCTGATGAAGTTTCAACAATAAACAACAAACTTTGTATTATGAGAAAGAACCAGACTCATTCTTCAGGAATCCGAAAATAAGCTCTATTTTACGAGTTATGCACGAATTCGGATTCTACTATAAAACGAATTCCTTAACTCAAACCAAGTTAAGACTGCTTTGTCCTTCATATTTATTCATGTCTAATCAAGTTTCAACGATAAACAACGTTGTACTTTGTAGAATGAGAAAGAACTTCTTCAGCAATAAGCATCTCTTGACATATGACGAAATACAGATTTTGCTATAAAATTAATTCCTTCTATCAGCCTGACTTAAAACTGTTTGTCCTCCTTATTTATCCACTTCAAATCAAGTTTCAACAATTAAAAAAATGTTGTAGTTTGAGAAAGAACAACTTAATCTTCAGCAATCAGTATAAAAAGAGGGTAAGAAAAGGTGCAAATGCCAACCATACATCACTAAAAGGTGGAGCGGAAGTATTCGGCTGCAAGTAGGTGGGAATGTTCGACCATAATTTGTAAAAAGCGGGTAAGAAAAGGTTCGAATGCCCGACTATATATTAACAAAAGTGGGAGGAGAGGTCTTCGGATGAGAGTGGGTGAGAATTTCCAACCATAATCTATAAAATGCGGTGAAAAAAAAGGTGTGAATACCCCATAGAACACTAAAAGGTGAAGCGGAAGTGTTCGGCTGCAAGAAGGTGTGAATGTCAGACCATAGTTGGTAAAAAGCTGGTAAGAAAAGGTTAAAATACCCAACTGTACACAATCAATAACGGGAGCGGAGGTGTTAGGCTACTAAAAGATGTGAAAGTCCGACCCTGGTTTGTAATAAGCAGGTAAGAAAAGCTGCGAATGCCCGACAATGTATGATTAAAAGAGGGAGCGGAGGTTTTCGGCTGCAAGAAGGTCTGAATGTCCAACCATAATTTGTAAAAACCGGGGAAGAAAAGGCTCGAAAGCCCGACTATACACAATCAAAAGCGGAAGCGGAGGTGTTCAGCTGAAAGAAGGTCTGAATGTCCATCAATAATTGCTAGAAAACATGAAAGAAAATTTTCGAATATCAAACCACACATGATCATAAGTGGGAGAGGAGGTGTTCAGCTGCAAGAAGGTGTGAATTTCCACCCATAATTACTGAAAAATGGGTAAGAAAAGGTGCAATTTACCTCTTCCTTATTTTTTGTTTTTTCGTTTGGTGTCATCTGACATCTTTGATTTGCATGGTGCAAAGATTCAATTCTTCATAATGGTCCCCGTACCCAGGAGCCGCCGGTGTAACGTGTGCCACTGTACCCACAACCTATCAGGCTCTGTGGTTAGAGTGGGTCCTCCAATAACCTTCCATTCCTAATCTCGCCGCTCCGTACCCCCCATGCTCCCTGGGCGCTGAGTGTGTCACCCCGTGCATGTGTGTGTTCAACAGGTGCCAACCTGGATGAGTCAGATGCGGAGAGTCATTTCGTGTGACTACATGACAATAAAGTAATCTTAATAAAGTCATCTTAGTTACTTACATTGATTCTTTACCATTCAAATGGTTATTAGTATGCCATGAGAGACCCAGAGGAAACAAGTTTTGCTTTTTTGATATTTTTATGATAATTTAAGTATTGTGGTTGAAAGAAACATACTGCAACAATTTTTTTTCAAAAACATTGTTTATTTATTTTTTCTGGACTGTCCCTTGTGGTGGACATCGGGTCTTGTTTGATATAAAATGTAATGATGTAATGTTATAATACCGAATTCATTTTCATGTGGATTTCTTTTAAAAAATCTTCTTATTTCATAAACATTAAAATAGATGAAGACATCTGAATGATCTGGCTATTTTACATGAGGGAGGAAATCAGCACATTTCTGTCTGACCTATACTATCGCAATTTCTCACTGTCAACTCTTCAAACTACCAAACAGGGTTAGTTAAACATGGCACCAAAATAAACACATATTTACTGGAATATCCTTACTGGTACTCCCCACAATAAACATTTGAACAAGAATTTAAACTTAGCAGAACACCCAACAATGTTTGAATACTCAAATTTACGGCATCACATACAGCTCCAAATCACAGTGTATCATGAATGGTACAACAGGAAACAGTTTTTGGCCTTTGAAACACACAGAAACATGTTATGCTTGATGCACTTGACATATGTGTCCCCTTTGCATCCCTCTCTTCTGCACCGTGATGAATGAGCAGCCTCCTCCATCTTTGGCAAATGGACTGCCCTGTATTTTTGGACATTGGCATTGGGCTGAGGTTCAACAGGCCTCCTCTTCTTTGTTGGAATGTACTCTTCATCAGTACTCATCTCTTCATCATCACTGGCCACATTGTCAGCCTTGTGATCTCCCTGTGCCTGAGCAATCATCTCCTCAGCCAGCAGCAGTTTGAAGTCGAAATACTGCAGCCTCTCTTTCTCTGGTTTTCCAGAGACTTGGTGGTCTGACCTGTACTCGATCCAGCTGCCAGGTCAACAAAATGCAGGTCCATTTTCTTGTGCGGCTTGACATTGGATAGAAGCTGATCATGCGGTCGCACAAACCGAAGCCGCCCATGTTTTTGTTGTATTCAGCTACAACAGCTGGTCGAGGCACAGTAACATGGAGCTTCTCTTTTGTTGACCATCTCATGCAACTGTCCTGGGGCTGTATCCCACGGACAGTGGAGGCCATCAAGACTGCCTTGTTATCCTGTCACTTTGTCACGGCAACCTCAGATGGTTTTTTAACAACCATTTCAGATTTACCTCTTCCTTATTTTTTGTTTTTTCGTTTGGTGTCATCTGACATCTTTGATTTGCATGGTGCAGAGATTCAATTCTTCATAATGGTCCCCGTACCCAGGAGCCGCCGGTGTAACGTGTGCCACTGTACCCACAACCTATCAGGCTCTGTGGTTAGAGTGGGTCCTCCAATAACCTTCCATTCCTAATCTCGCCGCTCCGTACCCCCCATGCTCCCTGGGCGCTGAGTGTGTCACCCCGTGCATGTGTGTGTTCAACAGGTGCCAACCCGGATGAGTCAGATGCGGAGAGTAATTTCGTGTGACTACATGACAATAAAGTAATCTTAATAAAGTCATCTTAGTTACTTACATTGATTCTTTATCATTCAAATGGTCATTAGTATTCCATGAAACTGTGTATATTACAGTGGTCTCTTAAAGTGAAAGAAAGTTGAACTGTTTTGACAATAATTAAAACCAGATTTATTCTGCGGGAAGATCCCTGAGGTTGTAATTGCAAGACAGTTTCTCCTGAAATCCCTCAAGTCAAGAAGAAGCACAGGTCTGCTACTCAGGCTTTGTGGACTCTTCTTTTATAACAAACCCTTACACAGAAAAATGTGAAAATGTGGTTAAAACATTTTTGAGATGCTTCATTATATTTTCACCAACAACTCCTTATCATCTGAGACTTTTAACTGTGATATCTTTGGTGCTCGGGCAGGAATCTCTACACTGGCACAAGGTCTCCATCTTCTGGAGAGAGTGCTGCAGGAGTGGTGACAGTGCAGCTCAGATTAGGTTTCTCTGGAGAATCATGCTGCTCTGCAGCAATCTTAGGAATTTTCTAAAGTAATGCATGAATTATGGACCTCTATTAATCATTCAGTCACCAAGAGGTTAATTATGTGTATGCAACTTGAATCTTTATGGAAGTAAAAATTCTGCTCAGCAGCACTTCTCCCCTGGTGAAAAGTAAATGTGCCAAGAAAACATCAACTTTAGCACATTTGACTGTACTTGACAGTGACAATTGGGGAAACCGGGAATGTTCACTCTGACTTTAAATATTTGCTGAACAATCAGGGATTCCGTGCAGGAGCTCAGTGGTCCTGATCTGCATTATTGATACAAAGAGCAGTGAGACAATGGCAGGTTCATACAGAATAAAGACACATTTAGATCCAAACACAGTCTGTAAACATACCTTCATGCTGTCTGCCTTGATAGACAGTTTGGACCCAATATACTACAAACTATCATGTCTGACCTTCCAAATGACGCATTATCTTAGAAATCTAATGCTGCTGAAAAGTACAGTACCTATGCAAGACGGGTGATGATGACAAAATGACTCACACATTAGTTGGATATATTCGCTCATAATCAAAGGCGCAAAGGAAAAAGTTTGTCCTTAGCGTTCAGTGTTCAGATTGGCCTGAGCCGTCTCTTCTTCCCTAGACGGCTCATGTCTGTAGAGATATGAAATGCATGTTTGATCACTCCTATGCACTGTTCAATGCTGTTGTCTGCTGGGGGAGTTGCACTTAAGACAAAAACTGTAGGTGTGTCAGAAAAGTTTGCTTTTTATCATTAAATAAAAGTCACAGCCAGAGAGGCCAGTTCATATCAAAACTTCACAAGGAGAAGAAGAAGGAATGTTGTCTCCCCACTGATCGTTATCTTTATAGCTCCCCAAATAAGGAGATGCCTCCAAACTAAGGAGATATGCCAGACCTGGGCACATAGGGGATTGTATGTATGTGTGTGTGTGTGTGTCACCTAATAAAAGAGCAAGGGAAGCAACCACTCGTTGGAGAACTCTTGTGAATCTGCAGAGAGTAGGTTCGGGTGTTGTTCTCCCCTTGCAAGTAAAATACTGAGGCCTCTGAGGGATTTCTTGGTTTCATGCCGTTGTCTGTTAGTTAATTTTAATTCTAACAAGGTGCCTGGACAAACTGGTGAAAAAGACTTGTTCTGTGGTAGGCAGAAGGCTCGAACCTCTCGGTGCTGTGGTGGAGCAACGGATGAGGAGGAAATCATATTCTGTTTTGGAGAACAATAAACATCCTCTCCACAGCATCCTGGCAGGAGAGAGGAGCAGCTGCAGTGAGAGGCTCATCTCACTGAACTGCAGGACTGAGAGGTTCAGGAGGTCCTTTGTCCCCACAGCCATAAGGCTTTTTAACAGCGACTGCTGACATGTTCTTCTCAAATTTATTTAATTAGTCATTGATTATTATTATGATTGTTGTTGTTGTCTAATATACAATCATTGGAAATATTTATATTTTAATGAGCTACTTGACTAATTTGAATTTCCCTCACTGGGGGATGAATAAAATATTTATCTATTCTATTCTATTCTATTCTATTCTATTCTATTCTATTGTAGCCACCTAAAACTCACTTTTATTTTGAGGCTTTTTTAAATGGGGAAAAAGAGAACAAAGTGAGGAAAGGTGGGACAGATGAACCCCAGCAGTCTAATCCTATACCAGCTTAACTATGGGATGTTTCAGGATCACCTGAGCCATCCCTAACTATAAGCTTTATCAAAAAGGAAAGTTTTAAGCCTAATCTTAAAAGTGGAAAGGGTGTCTGCTTCAGTTTGAATGTGGAAAAAGGTTTATTTTGGAAACATTTTAAAAACTGACATTATTCTGTCTTGGAAAACACTGCTAGTGGGAAACATTACACTGGTTGCTGAAAACTGGCAGAAGTGGACCTTCCAACGTGACAGTGACATGAAGTATTCAGCTGAAGTCGTCAAGTGATTAACAGAGAACAAAAATCAACATTCTGGAATCCGGACTTCAATTCCATTCAGAATCTGTGGTTGGAATCACAGACCAGAAGAGAGACAGAACAGAGGCCTTCAAACCTGCAGATCATCACAGAATGAGGTCCAATTTTCCAGTGGAGGCATGAAGAAAGCAGTCGTGAGTACCATAACATACAATGAATGCATTAAAACTGACCTGGACAATAATATTTTGAGATTTCACAGAAAAAAGTTTAAAAATGTATAATCATAAAACTGAACAAGAGAGCAAAACAACACACAAGATGGTGACTGAGAACGGAATGCCATTGCTCTTTTTTAGTCTTATCACTAAATTGTGATGTCATCACTGATGACATCACTGATGACATCACAATCTCTCTTCTGGTCATCACTGATGATGACATCACAATTGATGTCACCACTGATGTTGTTTGACATCACAATTGATGTCACCACTGATGTTGTTTGACATCACAAATGTTATATAGGCCAGACATTTTCCCTCCTATTTCACAGTTCGTCAGGAGTTTATCTGAAGAAACACGTCCAGTTTTCGAAGCGAATTTGAAAGTCACAGCAAACGGTTTTCACATCGTCTAAAAAAACAACACTTAATTACTATCTTAAATAGTAATTTTGACAAACTATTAAAAACAACACTTAATTACTATCTTAAATAGTAATTTTGACAAGCTCTTAAAAACAACAAGCAAAATGAGTCAAACCAAGATATCATCTGCTCCACTTCAGTGGTGTGACATGGTAGAGGACGATTTACCTGAGGATATCTACACATATACCATTACTTTTGGCGATAATGAAGGTTATGAGGAACCCACCAACAGGTCAGAAAATGAGCTGTGTGAAAAAGAACAATGCCAGGCCTCTGAGGATTCCCCGTCTCCTCAAACAGTAAATGACGAAGAGGAAAAAGAACCATCCCAGGTCTCTGCTGCGGCTGTGACTCCTCATTCCGAGGACGTCCAGCTGGTGCAGGATCATCCCCAGGCCTCCAAAGTACGTTGCGTCACGTGGAAGTTTCCAAATTCACAAACCGACAAACAAGCCCAGGCCTCCAACAAATATAACATTACTTTTGGCAGTAATGAAAGTTATAAGAAACCCACCAACAGGCAAGAAATTTTAACATCAAGCCTAGAAAATGACCTGTTTGAAAAAGAACAATCTCAGGCGTCCTACAATTATAACATTACTTTTGTCAGTAAGGAAAGTTATAAGGAACCCACCAACAGGCGAGAAATTTTAAAATCAAACCTAGAAAATGACCTGTTTGAAAAAGAACAATCTCAGGCGTCCTACAAATATAACATTACTTTTGGCAGTGATGAAAGTTTGGAGGAACCCACCAACAGATCAGAAATGTTGGACGTGTTGGAAAAGGAACAATCCCAGGTCTCTGCTGCGGCTGTGACTCCTCATTCCGAGGACGTCCAGCTTGTGCAGGATCATCCCCAGGCCTCCAAAGTTCGTCGCGTCACGTGGAAGTTTCCAATTTCACAAACCGAGGAGATTCCCTCTAATGCCTCTGCTGCCGACGATGATTATGGATCAGAAAAATTACAGGAATCTTACCAACATAATAAGGACAAGATCAACTATTTATACCATCGGATGGATATTGTCAGGACTAAGCTGCTGAAAAAGAATTTCTTTCTAACACGAGAAAAAGACAGAAGAGTCGCAGCAGAGAATAGCTGCTCCATTTCTGAGGAAAAACTCAAGGACCTGGAAAACTGTTTGAAGTGTGAGCGTCATCTCCGTGAAAAGTGTGAGCAGGAGCTCAAGGAATGCAATGACGTAATTGCAGAATTGATTGAAACACTGAAACCACCAGTATCTGAAACTGAATATCAGTCAGTTGTAAAAGAGGTAGAGAGCTTGAAAGAACAACTCAAAGAAAAGACTGCCTCCAATATTGATCTTGCCTCCAAACTAAAGGCACAGGAGGAGGAAACAAAGACACAGGAAAAGAAGGTGGCAGAACTTATGAAGGCTGTATTTCTATCCCTCATCATCAAGCCAGAAGAAAAAACAGAGCTGTACATCCTCCCAGAACTCCATTTAGATCAGATACGTCTTCCACCAAAGAACATAACTGTAGAAGAGCTGGCTTCACAAGTGGAAGTATCGAATCCAGAAGTGGATGGAGTCAACAAAACAGAACCACAAGGGATCCCTGAGCCACCAAAAGAGAACGTTACATCAAAGAAGCGTCGGCGCAAGAACAAAAAGATGCCAGAAACCATTGTAAAGAACCTGCCTGAAGTCATCCAGGAACCTCAAGACACGGAGGACATTTCATCACCGATTTATATCCAGGAACCAGAGAAGATTTCTGAACCCGTGGAAGAAAAGGAAATAGAAAGGGCTTCTGAAGACTCACAGGAAGTGATTCCATCAGATTTGGCTCATCAGGCTGGAGTGCCACAACCAGACGTGGTCCCAGAGCTGGTGAGTGACATCGAAATGGAATTAGTCCCACAACCAAAAGATGTCTCAGAGCCACCAAAGGAGAAAGTTTCCTCTAAAAAGCGTCGGCGCGAAAGCAAAAAGACGGTAGAGACCATTATAAAGAACGACCAGTCTGAAGTCATGCAGGAAACTCAAGACACGGAGGACATTTCATCACTGATCGTTGTCCAAGAACCACTTCCAAAGCAAAATCAAGAAAGAACTTTCATTGTCATCGAAATGGAACCAGCCTCTAAACAGTCAGAGGACTCTCCAACATCAAACCCCTTACATACCACAGAAGACTTGTCTCTTCAACTTGCAGTACCAGAACAAGCAGTGGACAAGTTTAACCCCTCAGAAGAAAGACCAGAGCTGCCTTCAATGTGGAGGCTCTTCAAAAAATATATGACGCCAAAACATCGTAGACAATACAAATACAACAACATCAAGAGAGAAAGTAGCAGCAGCGTTTAGTATTCGCGCACAAGACTAGTCATCCAATGAAATCTCTATACCTCCTGTTACAGTAACATCAATAAAAATACTTCAAATGTATCTATCTTTTGCACGACTCTATCTTTTCATCCTGAACAACTGATTCAGGATGTGGGGATTTATGCTGGAAGCATCCCCACATGTGAGAATCTGGTGTTCTCACAACTGTTCAGAGCATTATTGTGTCATTCAAATAAGAATATGAATAAGATCCTACACAAATTATTATTACATTGATTTATGTGTTTAAATAAAATAAAACATGAAAAAAAAAATTACGCACTTGTTTGGATTCTTTTATCAAAATAAGAAACAATTAAAAGGTCATTTTCTTCAAAAGTTATTCTTCCAAAGACAAATAAGGTATTTTTGATATTGTTGAGGGTTTGATATCCCCTTTTATTGTACACATTTATGCACTGTGCTTACATAGAGTTGATACACTCCTTTTTTAAAGGAACAAGCATTGACCGCACAGTGTGAAGTGTTAGAACACTACATGCTTACAGGGGGAGTCAAAACAGGTCAAAATATTTGAATAATGAATAGATTTTACTGGTGTTAAAAGATGAGTTTCCCTGTTTAGTGTCACGGCAGCTGGAATGTACATCAGCATATGAATTAGTATCTAACAGGAGGACTCCACTCTGGACGCAGCAGAGGACGTCTTGAGAAAGTGGAGCCAAAGAGAGTAAAACCACCAAGCTGCTTAAAGCTGCTTGATCTGACTGCCCAGGTGTTTTTTGTGTGTTTGACCCATCAAACACACCTCCATCCTCTTACACATGAGGAAACTCTGGTGCTCTGCTGCATTTCTCAATAGAAATTAAATATATGTATACATGTGATTTTGTTTAAAAAGTTAGATAACGTATGTGTGGAACACTTTAACTGCAGGAGTATTTGTTGGAATGAAACAATGCAAAAAGTTCAATAAACTTTTAGTAAATTGTTGCTCGTGTTCTTTAGCCTCATCAGAGCCATGTTTCCTCTTGCCTGCGGAAGGATTAAAGATCTTGGACTTTCTATATAAAGACAGTGGAACAAAGAGTAGATTTTATTCACCAATCTGACAACATCATTTACAACAAAAAGTACTCTTCAACAGAACAGAAAGATTCAGGAAACACTGAACAGCATCAACACCTGAACTCATTCAGCAGTGTGGTGAAAACAGAAAAATACTGAAACTTCTCTGTTTAAAGGAGAAACTTTCAGCTGTGGGGCAAGATTTCCCTGCAGGCTCCTGATTTTCTCTTTGTTCGCTCAGTCTGTTGTTTTCTGTCCTCACTTTAATCAACACAGTCCGACAGTAAAAGCTCATTCTCTCTCTTTATCTGGTGTTTACATCACTGTGTCGACAGCACAGTTACACATGTATGCTGTTAAGTCAACGTTCACTTTTTATGCTGTTTCACATGTTCTGCTTTGAACATAAAATCTGACATCATTGGAGCTTTTATCATTAGCATCAAATATTTAAAAGAACGTTGTTGGACATAAAAACACATTTTTCATTTTTAACAGACTTCAATAAATTCAAATTGTAAGAATATGTGTGTCAGACAGGAATAACGGGATCACACTCCTCAGCCTCCCTGGTAAGGTCTATTCGGGGGTACTGGAGAGGAGGAACGACATTTTCACAGTTTTCTGTGTAAAGGTTCGTTATAAAAGAAGAGTCCACAAAGCCTGAGTAGCAGACCTGTGCTTCATCTTGACTTGAGGCATTTCAGGAGAAACTGTCTTGCAATTATAACCCCAGGGAGCCTCCCGCAGAATGAATCTGGTTTTAATTATTGTCAAAACTGGTAAACTTTCTTTCACTTTAGTCTCATGGCATACTAATAACCATTTGAATGATAGAGGATCAGTGTAAATAACTAAAATTATTTAATTTAATATTACTCCTCCGCATTTGACCTATCCAGGTTGGGACCTGTTGAACACACACATGCACAGGGTGACACACTCATGGAGACAGATGCCATACACTGGAGCAGTGGGGCAGCCAATTACAGCGCCCGGGGAGCATGGGGGGTACGGAGCCTTCTTCAAGGGCCGTGGAGGTGGAGGTGGACTACCAGTGAGTACTGATATTTCCTCACTCTTGTGTTTTGGAGTGACTGAGGGTTTGTTCCACCACCAGAGTTGGATATCTGTCACTTGCCCCAGAGAGTTGGAGAGTGAGATGATCCAGAGGCTGTGGGATCCTTGGCGGAGATTTTGGGCTGGGTTACCTATTTTATGACAATAAATCTTGTAAAATACCAGTTAGACTCCTGTTTTTTTAAGTCTGCTCAAACCTTGTTTTGATTAAGAACCTGTACGTGTCTTTAGAGTCTTGGGCTCTCAAACCTAGGTGGCGTTGTCAACCTCTTTTAATCACTATATCTTTAGAATCTATAAATATATGAATATAATTTATTTATAAGGCCCACAACCTCCACCAAAGCAGTACGACAGACAAACTGTGGTGCTCCTTTAGTGACAGGTTGTACTATATAAAACGTGTTACGAAGACGTATCACAAGGCATTTACAATGAATACTGGGCCCAATGCTCCCTCTGACAGGCCACATAAACTTCAGTAACTTCTAATTCACTGTGCACTTCACTCATGTGAGTATAGGAAAGAACTTACTTTGGAGGCACCGATTGTGAAATTGTGGGCCGATACATATGTTAGAAATGACCAGATTTTAAACAAATTAACATCAGTGAAACAATTATATATATATATATATGGAAAGGTTAGTATATCAGCCCCTCATCATACTATCCTTGAATGAGCTCAAATTCTTTTAAAAAGGTTTTTTAACCGACCTCTACTATACACTTTCACATCAGAAAAATCCTTTGTGTGAAAAATAACAGTTTCAAAAGCCCCTTTAACATGTTAAAGTATGCCCAAATCAATGACTTTTCAGTACTTAACTGACCAAACAAGATGTTCTTGTGAAAAATTTAAAACATAATTTAGGTTTGTTAGCTCTGAGACCCTGGAGGAAATGTTTATGCCTAAATATCTAATATTTCCTGACTGTAAAGTGATTGCAGGTATATTCTGGACCCTACAGTTAATGGGCAGAACTGTGGTCTTAGACCAGTTGATAGAGTAGTCAGAAAGTGCTGAGAATTTATTTATGAGTGTGATCGTGTGTGTGAGAGACGTCTGTGAGTTCTGAAGGAAAAGTAATACATCATCAGCATAAAGACTTATTTTATGCTCAATATTTTGGGATTGGATGCCTTTAATATTTCTATCTTGTCTGATAGAAGCTGCTAAAGGTTTGATGAAAAAAGCAAAAAATGAGGAAGAAAATGGGCAACCCTGTCTTGTACCTCTCTGCAGACTGAAGCTTGGAGAAGTTTGATCATTTGTCCTGACACTTGCATTTGGGGAGCTATATAATATCCTTATCCATTTGATGAAGTGTGACCCAAACCTGAATTTGTTTAATGTTGCGAATAAAAATTTCCAGTTCACTCGATCAAATGCTTTTTCTGCATCTAGAGAGTCG
Source organism: Leuresthes tenuis (assembly GCF_036924035.1). NCBI lineage: Eukaryota > Metazoa > Chordata > Actinopteri > Atheriniformes > Atherinopsidae > Leuresthes > Leuresthes tenuis. The sequence continues at coordinate 87,970 of NW_027325468.1, read as the reverse complement.
ATTGTGGTTTCCAACTTGTTGAAGGTAGAATAGTCTATGAGATTAATGATCCGGTTTGTGAACGAACTGTTGTGCCTACTGCTCTTCAGCCTGTCAAATGAAACGTAGAATTTGAAACGTGACAAATGAACAAAGACCCAAGGAGTTGAGTCATAAACGAATCAATACTGTTTCCTGTGCGAGGACCCGTCAGCCGAGGAGTTGAGTCGTGAACGAATCAATACTGTTTCCTGTCCTGCTGACTGAACTTATGAAGCTGCCGCCTGCCATGTGGTGAGGAAGGCTACTGCATGAAATTGAACAAATCACTCACTGAGACAACTCGTTACTCCCGAGTCATATAAAAAATTAGTTCATATCGAACAAATCGCTCACGAACGACACATCACTATCTATTTGACGAGTTATGCATGAATTCGGATTTTGCAATAAAATTAATTCCTTCTCTCAAACCAAGTTCAAACTGCTTTGTCCTTCATATTTATCTACTTCTAATCTAGTTTCAACAATAAACAACACTGTATTTTGTAGTATGAAAAAGAACCAGACCTAATTTTCAGCAATAAGCTTCTCTCCAGGAGATATGAAAGAATACAGATTTTGCTATAAAATGAAATCCTTCTATCAAACTTACTTAAAACGGTTTGTCCTTATTTCTTCACTTCTGATGAAGTTTCAACAATAAACAACAAACTTTGTATTATGAGAAAGAACCAGACTCATTCTTCAGGAATCCGAAAATAAGCTCTATTTTACGAGTTATGCACGAATTCGGATTCTACTATAAAACGAATTCCTTAACTCAAACCAAGTTAAGACTGCTTTGTCCTTCATATTTATTCATGTCTAATCAAGTTTCAACGATAAACAACGTTGTACTTTGTAGAATGAGAAAGAACTTCTTCAGCAATAAGCATCTCTTGACATATGACGAAATACAGATTTTGCTATAAAATTAATTCCTTCTATCAGCCTGACTTAAAACTGTTTGTCCTCCTTATTTATCCACTTCAAATCAAGTTTCAACAATTAAAAAAATGTTGTAGTTTGAGAAAGAACAACTTAATCTTCAGCAATCAGTATAAAAAGAGGGTAAGAAAAGGTGCAAATGCCAACCATACATCACTAAAAGGTGGAGCGGAAGTATTCGGCTGCAAGTAGGTGGGAATGTTCGACCATAATTTGTAAAAAGCGGGTAAGAAAAGGTTCGAATGCCCGACTATATATTAACAAAAGTGGGAGGAGAGGTCTTCGGATGAGAGTGGGTGAGAATTTCCAACCATAATCTATAAAATGCGGTGAAAAAAAAGGTGTGAATACCCCATAGAACACTAAAAGGTGAAGCGGAAGTGTTCGGCTGCAAGAAGGTGTGAATGTCAGACCATAGTTGGTAAAAAGCGGGTAAGAAAAGGTTAAAATACCCAACTGTACACAATCAATAACGGAAGCGGAGGTGTTAGGCTACTAAAAGATGTGAAAGTCCGACCCTGGTTTGTAAAAAGCAGGTAAGAAAAGCTGCGAATGCCCGACAAAGTATGATTAAAAGAGGGAGCGGAGGTTTTCGGCTGCAAGAAGGTCTGAATGTCCAACCATAATTTGTAAAAACCGGGGAAGAAAAGGCTCGAAAGCCCGACTATACACAATCAAAAGCGGAAGCGGAGGTGTTCAGCTGAAAGAAGGTCTGAATGTCCATCAATAATTGCTAGAAAACATGAAAGAAAATTTTCGAATATCAAACCACACATGATCATAAGTGGGAGAGGAGGTGTTCAGCTGCAAGAAGGTGTGAATTTCCACCCATAATTACTGAAAAATGGGTAAGAAAAGGTGCAATTTACCTCTTCCTTATTTTTTGTTTTTTCGTTTGGTGTCATCTGACATCTTTGATTTGCATGGTGCAAAGATTCAATTCTTCATAATGGTCCCCGTACCCAGGAGCCGCCGGTGTAACGTGTGCCACTGTACCCACAACCTATCAGGCTCTGTGGTTAGAGTGGGTCCTCCAATAACCTTCCATTCCTAATCTCGCCGCTCCGTACCCCCCATGCTCCCTGGGCGCTGAGTGTGTCACCCCGTGCATGTGTGTGTTCAACAGGTGCCAACCTGGATGAGTCAGATGCGGAGAGTCATTTCGTGTGACTACATGACAATAAAGTAATCTTAATAAAGTCATCTTAGTTACTTACATTGATTCTTTACCATTCAAATGGTTATTAGTATGCCATGAGAGACCCAGAGGAAACAAGTTTTGCTTTTTTGATATTTTTATGATAATTTAAGTATTGTGGTTGAAAGAAACATACTGCAACAATTTTTTTTCAAAAACATTGTTTATTTATTTTTTCTGGACTGTCCCTTGTGGTGGACATCGGGTCTTGTTTGATATAAAATGTAATGATGTAATGTTATAATACCGAATTCATTTTCATGTGGATTTCTTTTAAAAAATCTTCTTATTTCATAAACATTAAAATAGATGAAGACATCTGAATGATCTGGCTATTTTACATGAGGGAGGAAATCAGCACATTTCTGTCTGACCTATACTATCGCAATTTCTCACTGTCAACTCTTCAAACTACCAAACAGGGTTAGTTAAACATGGCACCAAAATAAACACATATTTACTGGAATATCCTTACTGGTACTCCCCACAATAAACATTTGAACAAGAATTTAAACTTAGCAGAACACCCAACAATGTTTGAATACTCAAATTTACGGCATCACATACAGCTCCAAATCACAGTGTATCATGAATGGTACAACAGGAAACAGTTTTTGGCCTTTGAAACACACAGAAACATGTTATGCTTGATGCACTTGACATATGTGTCCCCTTTGCATCCCTCTCTTCTGCACCGTGATGAATGAGCAGCCTCACAAGGAGAAGAAGAAGGAATGTTGTCTCCCCACTGATCGTTATCTTTATAGCTCCCCAAATAAGGAGATGCCTCCAAACTAAGGAGATATGCCAGACCTGGGCACATAGGGGATTGTATGTATGTGTGTGTGTGTGTGTGTCACCTAATAAAAGAGCAAGGGAAGCAACCACTCGTTGGAGAACTCTTGTGAATCTGCAGAGAGTAGGTTCGGGTGTTGTTCTCCCCTTGCAAGTAAAATACTGAGGCCTCTGAGGGATTTCTTGGTTTCATGCCGTTGTCTGTTAGTTAATTTTAATTCTAACAAGGTGCCTGGACAAACTGGTGAAAAAGACTTGTTCTGTGGTAGGCAGAAGGCTCGACCCTCTCGGTGCTGTGGTGGAGCAACGGATGAGGAGGAAATCATATTCTGTTTTGGAGAACAATAAACATCCTCTCCACAGCATCCTGGCAGGAGAGAGGAGCAGCTGCAGTGAGAGGCTCATCTCACTGAACTGCAGGACTGAGAGGTTCAGGAGGTCCTTTGTCCCCACAGCCATAAGGCTTTTTAACAGCGACTGCTGACATGTTCTTCTCAAATTTATTTAATTAGTCATTGATTATTATTATGATTGTTGTTGTTGTCTAATATACAATCATTGGAAATATTTATATTTTAATGAGCTACTTGACTAATTTGAATTTCCCTCACTGGGGGATGAATAAAATATTTATCTATTCTATTCTATTCTATTCTATTGTAGCCACCTAAAACTCACTTTTATTTTGAGGCTTTTTTAAATGGGGAAAAAGAGAACAAAGTGAGGAAAGGTGGGACAGATGAACCCCAGCAGTCTAATCCTATAGCAGCTTAACTATGGGATGTTTCAGGATCACCTGAGCCATCCCTAACTATAAGCTTTATCAAAAAGGAAAGTTTTAAGCCTAATCTTAAAAGTGGAAAGGGTGTCTGCTTCAGTTTGAATGTGGAAAAAGGTTTATTTTGGAAACATTTTAAAAACTGACATTATTCTGTCTTGGAAAACACTGCTAGTGGGAAACATTACACTGGTTGCTGAAAACTGGCAGAAGTGGACCTTCCAACGTGACAGTGACATGAAGTATTCAGCTGAAGTCGTCAAGTGATTAACAGAGAAGAAAAATCAACATTCTGGAATCCGGACTTCAATTCCATTCAGAATCTGTGGTTGGAATCACAGACCAGAAGAGAGACAGAACAGAGGCCTTCAAACCTGCAGATCATCACAGAATGAGGTCCAATTTTCCAGTGGAGGCATGAAGAAAGCAGTCGTGAGTACCATAACATACAATGAATGCATTAAAACTGACCTGGACAATAATATTTTGAGATTTCACAGAAAAAAGTTTAAAAATGTATAATCATAAAACTGAACAAGAGAGCAAAACAACACACAAGATGGTGACTGAGAACGGAATGCCATTGCTCTTTTTTAGTCTTATCACTAAATTGTGATGTCATCACTGATGACATCACTGATGACATCACAATCTCTCTTCTGGTCATCACTGATGATGACATCACAATTGATGTCACCACTGATGTTGTTTGACATCACAATTGATGTCACCACTGATGTTGTTTGACATCACAAATGTTATATAGGCCAGACATTTTCCCTCCTATTTCACAGTTCGTCAGGAGTTTATCTGAAGAAACACGTCCAGTTTTCGAAGCGAATTTGAAAGTCACAGCAAACGGTTTTCACATCGTCTAAAAAAACAACACTTAATTACTATCTTAAATAGTAATTTTGACAAACTATTAAAAACAACACTTAATTACTATCTTAAATAGTAATTTTGACAAGCTCTTAAAAACAACAAGCAAAATGAGTCAAACCAAGATATCATCTGCTCCACTTCAGTGGTGTGACATGGTAGAGGACGATTTACCTGAGGATATCTACACATATACCATTACTTTTGGCGATAATGAAGGTTATGAGGAACCCACCAACAGGTCAGAAAATGAGCTGTGTGAAAAAGAACAATGCCAGGCCTCTGAGGATTCCCCGTCTCCTCAAACAGTAAATGACGAAGAGGAAAAAGAACCATCCCAGGTCTCTGCTGCGGCTGTGACTCCTCATTCCGAGGACGTCCAGCTGGTGCAGGATCATCCCCAGGCCTCCAAAGTACGTTGCGTCACGTGGAAGTTTCCAAATTCACAAACCGACAAACAAGCCCAGGCCTCCAACAAATATAACATTACTTTTGGCAGTAATGAAAGTTATAAGAAACCCACCAACAGGCAAGAAATTTTAACATCAAGCCTAGAAAATGACCTGTTTGAAAAAGAACAATCTCAGGCGTCCTACAATTATAACATTACTTTTGTCAGTAAGGAAAGTTATAAGGAACCCACCAACAGGCGAGAAATTTTAAAATCAAACCTAGAAAATGACCTGTTTGAAAAAGAACAATCTCAGGCGTCCTACAAATATAACATTACTTTTGGCAGTGATGAAAGTTTGGAGGAACCCACCAACAGATCAGAAATGTTGGACGTGTTGGAAAAGGAACAATCCCAGGTCTCTGCTGCGGCTGTGACTCCTCATTCCGAGGACGTCCAGCTTGTGCAGGATCATCCCCAGGCCTCCAAAGTTCGTCGCGTCACGTGGAAGTTTCCAATTTCACAAACCGAGGAGATTCCCTCTAATGCCTCTGCTGCCGACGATGATTATGGATCAGAAAAATTACAGGAATCTTACCAACATAATAAGGACAAGATCAACTATTTATACCATCGGATGGATATTGTCAGGACTAAGCTGCTGAAAAAGAATTTCTTTCTAACACGAGAAAAAGACAGAAGAGTCGCAGCAGAGAATAGCTGCTCCATTTCTGAGGAAAAACTCAAGGACCTGGAAAACTGTTTGAAGTGTGAGCGTCATCTCCGTGAAAAGTGTGAGCAGGAGCTCAAGGAATGCAATGACGTAATTGCAGAATTGATTGAAACACTGAAACCACCAGTATCTGAAACTGAATATCAGTCAGTTGTAAAAGAGGTAGAGAGCTTGAAAGAACAACTCAAAGAAAAGACTGCCTCCAATATTGATCTTGCCTCCAAACTAAAGGCACAGGAGGAGGAAACAAAGACACAGGAAAAGAAGGTGGCAGAACTTATGAAGGCTGTATTTCTATCCCTCATCATCAAGCCAGAAGAAAAAACAGAGCTGTACATCCTCCCAGAACTCCATTTAGATCAGATACGTCTTCCACCAAAGAACATAACTGTAGAAGAGCTGGCTTCACAAGTGGAAGTATCGAATCCAGAAGTGGATGGAGTCAACAAAACAGAACCACAAGGGATCCCTGAGCCACCAAAAGAGAACGTTACATCAAAGAAGCGTCGGCGCAAGAACAAAAAGATGCCAGAAACCATTGTAAAGAACCTGCCTGAAGTCATCCAGGAACCTCAAGACACGGAGGACATTTCATCACCGATTTATATCCAGGAACCAGAGAAGATTTCTGAACCCGTGGAAGAAAAGGAAATAGAAAGGGCTTCTGAAGACTCACAGGAAGTGATTCCATCAGATTTGGCTCATCAGGCTGGAGTGCCACAACCAGACGTGGTCCCAGAGCTGGTGAGTGACATCGAAATGGAATTAGTCCCACAACCAAAAGATGTCTCAGAGCCACCAAAGGAGAAAGTTTCCTCTAAAAAGCGTCGGCGCGAAAGCAAAAAGACGGTAGAGACCATTATAAAGAACGACCAGTCTGAAGTCATGCAGGAAACTCAAGACACGGAGGACATTTCATCACTGATCGTTGTCCAAGAACCACTTCCAAAGCAAAATCAAGAAAGAACTTTCATTGTCATCGAAATGGAACCAGCCTCTAAACAGTCAGAGGACTCTCCAACATCAAACCCCTTACATACCACAGAAGACTTGTCTCTTCAACTTGCAGTACCAGAACAAGCAGTGGACAAGTTTAACCCCTCAGAAGAAAGACCAGAGCTGCCTTCAATGTGGAGGCTCTTCAAAAAATATATGACGCCAAAACATCGTAGACAATACAAATACAACAACATCAAGAGAGAAAGTAGCAGCAGCGTTTAGTATTCGCGCACAAGACTAGTCATCCAATGAAATCTCTATACCTCCTGTTACAGTAACATCAATAAAAATACTTCAAATGTATCTATCTTTTGCACGACTCTATCTTTTCATCCTGAACAACTAATTCAGGATGTGGGGATTTATGCTGGAAGCATCCCCACATGTGAGAATCTGGTGTTCTCACAACTGTTCAGAGCATTATTGTGTCATTCAAATAAGAATATGAATAAGATCCTACACAAATTATTATTACATTGATTTATGTGTTTAAATAAAATAAAACATGAAAAAAAAAATTACGCACTTGTTTGGATTCTTTTATCAAAATAAGAAACAATTAAAAGGTCATTTTCTTCAAAAGTTATTCTTCCAAAGACAAATAAGGTATTTTTGATATTGTTGAGGGTTTGATATCCCCTTTTATTGTACACATTTATGCACTGTGCTTACATAGAGTTGATACACTCCTTTTTTAAAGGAACAAGCATTGACCGCACAGTGTGAAGTGTTAGAACACTACATGCTTACAGGGGGAGTCAAAACAGGTCAAAATATTTGAATAATGAATAGATTTTACTGGTGTTAAAAGATGAGTTTCCCTGTTTAGTGTCACGGCAGCTGGAATGTACATCAGCATATGAATTAGTATCTAACAGGAGGACTCCACTCTGGACGCAGCAGAGGACGTCTTGAGAAAGTGGAGCCAAAGAGAGTAAAACCACCAAGCTGCTTAAAGCTGCTTGATCTGACTGCCCAGGTGTTTTTTGTGTGTTTGACCCATCAAACACACCTCCATCCTCTTACACATGAGGAAACTCTGGTGCTCTGCTGCATTTCTCAATAGAAATTAAATATATGTATACATGTGATTTTGTTTAAAAAGTTAGATAACGTATGTGTGGAACACTTTAACTGCAGGAGTATTTGTTGGAATGAAACAATGCAAAAAGTTCAATAAACTTTTAGTAAATTGTTGCTCGTGTTCTTTAGCCTCATCAGAGCCATGTTTCCTCTTGCCTGCGGAAGGATTAAAGATCTTGGACTTTCTATATAAAGACAGTGGAACAAAGAGTAGATTTTATTCACCAATCTGACAACATCATTTACAACAAAAAGTACTCTTCAACAGAACAGAAAGATTCAGGAAACACTGAACAGCATCAACACCTGAACTCATTCAGCAGTGTGGTGAAAACAGAAAAATACTGAAACTTCTCTGTTTAAAGGAGAAACTTTCAGCTGTGGGGCAAGATTTCCCTGCAGGCTCCTGATTTTCTCTTTGTTCGCTCAGTCTGTTGTTTTCTGTCCTCACTTTAATCAACACAGTCCGACAGTAAAAGCTCATTCTCTCTCTTTATCTGGTGTTTACATCACTGTGTCGACAGCACAGTTACACATGTATGCTGTTAAGTCAACGTTCACTTTTTATGCTGTTTCACATGTTCTGCTTTGAACATAAAATCTGACATCATTGGAGCTTTTATCATTAGCATCAAATATTTAAAAGAACGTTGTTGGACATAAAAACACATTTTTCATTTTTAACAGACTTCAATAAATTCAAATTGTAAGAATATGTGTGTCAGACAGGAATAACGGGATCACACTCCTCAGCCTCCCTGGTAAGGTCTATTCGGGGGTACTGGAGAGGAGGAACGACATTTTCACAGTTTTCTGTGTAAAGGTTCGTTATAAAAGAAGAGTCCACAAAGCCTGAGTAGCAGACCTGTGCTTCATCTTGACTTGAGGCATTTCAGGAGAAACTGTCTTGCAATTATAACCCCAGGGAGCCTCCCGCAGAATGAATCTGGTTTTAATTATTGTCAAAACTGGTAAACTTTCTTTCACTTTAGTCTCATGGCATACTAATAACCATTTGAATGATAGAGGATCAGTGTAAATAACTAAAATTATTTAATTTAATATTACTCCTCCGCATTTGACCTATCCAGGTTGGGACCTGTTGAACACACACATGCACAGGGTGACACACTCATGGAGACAGATGCCATACACTGGAGCAGTGGGGCAGCCAATTACAGCGCCCGGGGAGCATGGGGGGTACGGAGCCTTCTTCAAGGGCCGTGGAGGTGGAGGTGGACTACCAGTGAGTACTGATATTTCCTCACTCTTGTGTTTTGGAGTGACTGAGGGTTTGTTCCACCACCAGAGTTGGATGTCTGTCACTTGCCCCAGAGAGTTGGAGAGTGAGATGATCCAGAGGCTGTGGGATCCTTGGCGGAGATTTTGGGCTGGGTTACCTATTTTATGACAATAAATCTTGTAAAATACCAGTTAGACTCCTGTTTTTTTAAGTCTGCTCAAACCTTGTTTTGATTAAGAACCTGTACGTGTCTTTAGAGTCTTGGGCTCTCAAACCTAGGTGGCGTTGTCAACCTCTTTTAATCACTATATCTTTAGAATCTATAAATATATGAATATAATTTATTTATAAGGCCCACAACCTCCACCAAAGCAGTACGACAGACAAACTGTGGAGCTCCTTTAGTGACAGGTTGTACTATATAAAACATGTTACGAAGACGTATCACAAGGCATTTACAATGAATACTGGGCCCAATGCTCCCTCTGACAGGCCTTCAGTAACTTCTAATTCACTGTGCACTTCACTCATGTGAGTATAGGAAAGAACTTACTTTGGAGGCACCGATTGTGAAATTGTGGGCCGATACATATGTTAGAAATGACCAGATTTTAAACAAATTAACATCAGTGAAACAATTATATATATATATATATGGAAAGGTTAGTATATCAGCCCCTCATCATACTATCCTTGAATGAGCTCAAATTCTTTTAAAAAGGTTTTTTAACCGACCTCTACTATACACTTTCACATCAGAAAAATCCTTTGTGTGAAAAATAACAGTTTCAAAAGCCCCTTTAACATGTTAAAGTATGCCCAAATCAATGACTTTTCAGTACTTAACTGACCAAACAAGATGTTCTTGTGAAAAATTTAAAACATAATTTAGGTTTGTTAGCTCTGAGACCCTGGAGGAAATGTTTATGCCTAAATATCTAATATTTCCTGACTGTAAAGTGATTGCAGGTATATTCTGGACCCTACAGTTAATGGGCAGAACTGTGGTCTTAGACCAGTTGATAGAGTAGTCAGAAAGTGCTGAGAATTTATTTATGAGTGTGATCGTGTGTGTGAGAGACGTCTGTGAGTTCTGAAGGAAAAGTAATACATCATCAGCATAAAGACTTATTTTATGCTCAATATTTTGGGATTGGATGCCTTTAATATTTCTATCTTGTCTGATAGAAGCTGCTAAAGGTTTGATGAAAAAAGCAAAAAATGAGGAAGAAAATGGGCAACCCTGTCTTGTACCTCTCTGCAGACTGAAGCTTGGAGAAGTTTGATCATTTGTCCTGACACTTGCATTTGGGGAGCTATATAATATCCTTATCCATTTGATGAAGTGTGACCCAAACCCGATTTTGTTTAATGTTGCGAATAAAAATTTCCAGTTCACTCGATCAAATGCTTTTTCTGCATCTAGAGAGTCGATTGTGGTTTCCAACTTGTTGAAGGTAGAATAGTCTATGAGATTAATGATCCGGTTTGTGAACGAACTGTTGTGCCTACTGCTCTTCAGCCTGTCAAATGAAACGTAGAATTTGAAACGTGACAAATGAACAAAGACCCAAGGAGTTGAGTCATAAACGAATCAAAACTGTTTCCTGTGCGAGGACCCGTCAGCCGAGGAGTTGAGTCGTGAACGAATCAATACTGTTTCCTGTCCTGCTGACTGAACTTATGAAGCTGCCGCCTGCCATGTGGTGAGGAAGGCTACTGCATGAAATTGAACAAATCACTCACTGAGACAACTCGTTACTCCCGAGTCATATAAAAAATTAGTTCATATCGAACAAATCGCTCACGAACGACACATCACTATCTATTTGACGAGTTATGCATGAATTCGGATTTTGCAATAAAATTAATTCCTTCTCTCAAACCAAGTTCAAACTGCTTTGTCCTTCATATTTATCTACTTCTAATCTAGTTTCAACAATAAACAACACTGTATTTTGTAGTATGAAAAAGAACCAGACCTAATTTTCAGCAATAAGCTTCTCTCCAGGAGATATGAAAGAATACAGATTTTGCTATAAAATGAAATCCTTCTATCAAACTTACTTAAAACGGTTTGTCCTTATTTCTTCACTTCTGATGAAGTTTCAACAATAAACAACAAACTTTGTATTATGAGAAAGAACCAGACTCATTCTTCAGGAATCCGAAAATAAGCTCTATTTTACGAGTTATGCACGAATTCGGATTCTACTATAAAACGAATTCCTTAACTCAAACCAAGTTAAGACTGCTTTGTCCTTCATATTTATTCATGTCTAATCAAGTTTCAACGATAAACAACGTTGTACTTTGTAGAATGAGAAAGAACTTCTTCAGCAATAAGCATCTCTTGACATATGACGAAATACAGATTTTGCTATAAAATTAATTCCTTCTATCAGCCTGACTTAAAACTGTTTGTCCTCCTTATTTATCCACTTCAAATCAAGTTTCAACAATTAAAAAAATGTTGTAGTTTGAGAAAGAACAACTTAATCTTCAGCAATCAGTATAAAAAGAGGGTAAGAAAAGGTGCAAATGCCAACCATACATCACTAAAAGGTGGAGCGGAAGTATTCGGCTGCAAGTAGGTGGGAATGTTCGACCATAATTTGTAAAAAGCGGGTAAGAAAAGGTTCGAATGCCCGACTATATATTAACAAAAGTGGGAGGAGAGGTCTTCGGATGAGAGTGGGTGAGAATTTCCAACCATAATCTATAAAATGCGGTGAAAAAAAAGGTGTGAATACCCCATAGAACACTAAAAGGTGAAGCGGAAGTGTTCGGCTGCAAGAAGGTGTGAATGTCAGACCATAGTTGGTAAAAAGCGGGTAAGAAAAGGTTAAAATACCCAACTGTACACAATCAATAACGGGAGCGGAGGTGTTAGGCTACTAAAAGATGTGAAAGTCCGACCCTGGTTTGTAAAAAGCAGGTAAGAAAAGCTGCGAATGCCCGACAATGTATGATTAAAAGAGGGAGCGGAGGTTTTCGGCTGCAAGAAGGTCTGAATGTCCAACCATAATTTGTAAAAACCGGGGAAGAAAAGGCTCGAAAGCCCGACTATACACAATCAAAAGCGGAAGCGGAGGTGTTCAGCTGAAAGAAGGTCTGAATGTCCATCAATAATTGCTAGAAAACATGAAAGAAAATTTTCGAATATCAAACCACACATGATCATAAGTGGGAGAGGAGGTGTTCAGCTGCAAGAAGGTGTGAATTTCCACCCATAATTACTGAAAAATGGGTAAGAAAAGGTGCAATTTACCTCTTCCTTATTTTTTGTTTTTTCGTTTGGTGTCATCTGACATCTTTGATTTGCATGGTGCAAAGATTCAATTCTTCATAATGGTCCCCGTACCCAGGAGCCGCCGGTGTAACGTGTGCCACTGTACCCACAACCTATCAGGCTCTGTGGTTAGAGTGGGTCCTCCAATAACCTTCCATTCCTAATCTCGCCCCTCCGTACCCCCCATGCTCCCTGGGCGCTGAGTGTGTCACCCCGTGCATGTGTGTGTTCAACAGGTGCCAACCTGGATGAGTCAGATGCGGAGAGTCATTTCGTGTGACTACATGACAATAAAGTAATCTTAATAAAGTCATCTTAGTTACTTACATTGATTCTTTACCATTCAAATGGTTATTAGTATGCCATGAGAGACCCAGAGGAAACAAGTTTTGCTTTTTTGATATTTTTATGATAATTTAAGTATTGTGGTTGAAAGAAACATACTGCAACAATTTTTTTTCAAAAACATTGTTTATTTATTTTTTCTGGACTGTCCCTTGTGGTGGACATCGGGTCTTGTTTGATATAAAATGTAATGATGTAATGTTATAATACCGAATTCATTTTCATGTGGATTTCTTTTAAAAAATCTTCTTATTTCATAAACATTAAAATAGATGAAGACATCTGAATGATCTGGCTATTTTACATGAGGGAGGAAATCAGCACATTTCTGTCTGACCTATACTATCGCAATTTCTCACTGTCAACTCTTCAAACTACCAAACAGGGTTAGTTAAACATGGCACCAAAATAAACACATATTTACTGGAATATCCTTACTGGTACTCCCCACAATAAACATTTGAACAAGAATTTAAACTTAGCAGAACACCCAACAATGTTTGAATACTCAAATTTACGGCATCACATACAGCTCCAAATCACAGTGTATCATGAATGGTACAACAGGAAACAGTTTTTGGCCTTTGAAACACACAGAAACATGTTATGCTTGATGCACTTGACATATGTGTCCCCTTTGCATCCCTCTCTTCTGCACCGTGATGAATGAGCAGCCTCCTCCATCTTTGGCAAATGGACTGCCCTGTATTTTTGGACATTGGCATTGGGCTGAGGTTCAACAGGCCTCCTCTTCTTTGTTGGAATGTACTCTTCATCAGTACTCATCTCTTCATCATCACTGGCCACATTGTCAGCCTTGTGATCTCCCTGTGCCTGAGCAATCATCTCCTCAGCCAGCAGCAGTTTGAAGTCGAAATACTGCAGCCTCTCTTTCTCTGGTTTTCCAGAGACTTGGTGGTCTGACCTGTACTCGATCCAGCTGCCAGGTCAACAAAATGCAGGTCCATTTTCTTGTGCGGCTTGACATTGGATAGAAGCTGATCATGCGGTCGCACAAACCGAAGCCGCCCATGTTTTTGTTGTATTCAGCTACAACAGCTGGTCGAGGCACAGTAACATGGAGCTTCTCTTTTGTTGACCATCTCATGCAACTGTCCTGGGGCTGTATCCCACGGACAGTGGAGGCCATCAAGACTGCCTTGTTATCCTGTCACTTTGTCACGGCAACCTCAGATGGTTTTTTAACAACCATTTCAGATTTACCTCTTCCTTATTTTTTGTTTTTTCGTTTGGTGTCATCTGACATCTTTGATTTGCATGGTGCAGAGATTCAATTCTTCATAATGGTCCCCGTACCCAGGAGCCGCCGGTGTAACGTGTGCCACTGTCCCCACAACCTATCAGGCTCTGTGGTTAGAGTGGGTCCTCCAATAACCTTCCATTCCTAATCTCGCCGCTCCGTACCCCCCATGCTCCCTGGGCGCTGAGTGTGTCACCCCGTGCATGTGTGTGTTCAACAGGTGCCAACCCGGATGAGTCAGATGCGGAGAGTAATTTCGTGTGACTACATGACAATAAAGTAATCTTAATAAAGTCATCTTAGTTACTTACATTGATTCTTTATCATTCAAATGGTCATTAGTATTCCATGAAACTGTGTATATTACAGTGGTCTCTTAAAGTGAAAGAAAGTTGAACTGTTTTGACAATAATTAAAACCAGATTTATTCTGCGGGAAGCTCCCTGAGGTTGTAATTGCAAGACAGTTTCTCCTGAAATCCCTCAAGTCAAGATGAAGCACAGGTCTGCTACTCAGGCTTTGTGGACTCTTCTTTTATAACAAACCCTTACACAGAAAAATGTGAAAATGTGGTTAAAACATTTTTGAGATGCTTCATTATATTTTCACCAACAACTCCTTATCATCTGAGACTTTTAACTGTGATATCTTTGGTGCTCGGGCAGGAATCTCTACACTGGCACAAGGTCTCCATCTTCTGGAGAGAGTGCTGCAGGAGTGGTGACAGTGCAGCTCAGATTAGGTTTCTCTGGAGAATCATGCTGCTCTGCAGCAATCTTAGGAATTTTCTAAAGTAATGCATGAATTATGGACCTCTATTAATCATTCAGTCACCAAGAGGTTAATTATGTGTATGCAACTTGAATCTTTATGGAAGTAAAAATTCTGCTCAGCAGCACTTCTCCCCTGGTGAAAAGTAAATGTGCCAAGAAAACATCAACTTTACCACATTTGACTGTACTTGACAGTGACAATTGGGGAAACCGGGAATGTTCACTCTGACTTTAAATATTTGCTGAACAATCAGGGATTCCGTGCAGGAGCTCAGTGGTCCTGATCTGCATTATTGATACAAAGAGCAGTGAGACAATGGCAGGTTCATACAGAATAAAGACACATTTAGATCCAAACACAGTCTGTAAACATACCTTCATGCTGTCTGCCTTGATAGACAGTTTGGACCCAATATACTACAAACTATCATGTCTGACCTTCCAAATGACGCATTATCTTAGAAATCTAATGCTGCTGAAAAGTACAGTACCTATGCAAGACGGGTGATGATGACAAAATGACTCACACATTAGTTGGATATATTCGCTCATAATCAAAGGCGCAAAGGAAAAAGTTTGTCCTTAGCGTTCAGTGTTCAGATTGGCCTGAGCCGTCTCTTCTTCCCTAGACGGCTCATGTCTGTAGAGATATGAAATGCATGTTTGATCACTCCTATGCACTGTTCAATGCTGTTGTCTGCTGGGGGAGTTGCACTTAAGACAAAAACTGTAGGTGTGTCAGAAAAGTTTGCTTTTTATCATTAAATAAAAGTCACAGCCAGAGAGGCCAGTTCATATCAAAACTTCACAAGGAGAAGAAGAAGGAATGTTGTCTCCCCACTGATCGTTATCTTTATAGCTCCCCAAATAAGGAGATGCCTCCAAACTAAGGAGATATGCCAGACCTGGGCACATAGGGGATTGTATGTATGTGTGTGTGTGTGTGTCACCTAATAAAAGAGCAAGGGAAGCAACCACTCGTTGGAGAACTCTTGTGAATCTGCAGAGAGTAGGTTCGGGTGTTGTTCTCCCCTTGCAAGTAAAATACTGAGGCCTCTGAGGGATTTCTTGGTTTCATGCCGTTGTCTGTTAGTTAATTTTAATTCTAACAAGGTGCCTGGACAAACTGGTGAAAAAGACTTGTTCTGTGGTAGGCAGAAGGCTCGACCCTCTCGGTGCTGTGGTGGAGCAACGGATGAGGAGGAAATCATATTCTGTTTTGGAGAACAATAAACATCCTCTCCACAGCATCCTGGCAGGAGAGAGGAGCAGCTGCAGTGAGAGGCTCATCTCACTGAACTGCAGGACTGAGAGGTTCAGGAGGTCCTTTGTCCCCACAGCCATAAGGCTTTTTAACAGCGACTGCTGACATGTTCTTCTCAAATTTATTTAATTAGTCATTGATTATTATTATGATTGTTGTTGTTGTCTAATATACAATCATTGGAAATATTTATATTTTAATGAGCTACTTGACTAATTTGAATTTCCCTCACTGGGGGATGAATAAAATATTTATCTATTCTATTCTATTCTATTCTATTCTATTCTATTGTAGCCACCTAAAACTCACTTTTATTTTGAGGCTTTTTTAAATGGGGAAAAAGAGAACAAAGTGAGGAAAGGTGGGACAGATGAACCCCAGCAGTCTAATCCTATAGCAGCTTAACTATGGGATGTTTCAGGATCACCTGAGCCATCCCTAACTATAAGCTTTATCAAAAAGGAAAGTTTTAAGCCTAATCTTAAAAGTGGAAAGGGTGTCTGCTTCAGTTTGAATGTGGAAAAAGGTTTATTTTGGAAACATTTTAAAAACTGACATTATTCTGTCTTGGAAAACACTGCTAGTGGGAAACATTACACTGGTTGCTGAAAACTGGCAGAAGTGGACCTTCCAACGTGACAGTGACATGAAGTATTCAGCTGAAGTCGTCAAGTGATTAACAGAGAACAAAAATCAACATTCTGGAATCCGGACTTCAATTCCATTCAGAATCTGTGGTTGGAATCACAGACCAGAAGAGAGACAGAACAGAGGCCTTCAAACCTGCAGATCATCACAGAATGAGGTCCAATTTTCCAGTGGAGGCATGAAGAAAGCAGTCGTGAGTACCATAACATACAATGAATGCATTAAAACTGACCTGGACAATAATATTTTGAGATTTCACAGAAAAAAGTTTAAAAATGTATAATCATAAAACTGAACAAGAGAGCAAAACAACACACAAGATGGTGACTGAGAACGGAATGCCATTGCTCTTTTTTTAGTCTTATCACTAAATTGTGATGTCATCACTGATGACATCACTGATGACATCACAATCTCTCTTCTGGTCTTCTGGTCATCACTGATGATGACATCACAATTGATGTCACCACTGATGTTGTTTGACATCACAATTGATGTCACCACTGATGTTGTTTGACATCACAAATGTTATATAGGCCAGACATTTTCCCTCCTATTTCACAGTTCGTCAGGAGTTTATCTGAAGAAACACATCCAGTTTTCGAAGCGAATTTGAAAGTCACAGCAAACGGTTTTCACATCGTCTAAAAAAACAACACTTAATTACTATCTTAAATAGTAATTTTGACAAACTATTAAAAACAACACTTAATTACTATCTTAAATAGTCATTTTGACAAGCTCTTAAAAACAACAAGCAAAATGAGTCAAACCAAGATATCATCTGCTCCACTTCAGTGGTGTGACATGGTAGAGGACGATTTACCTGAGGATATCTACACATATACCATTACTTTTGGCGATAATGAAGGTTATGAGGAACCCACCAACAGGTCAGAAAATGAGCTGTGTGAAAAAGAACAATGCCAGGCCTCTGAGGATTCCCCGTCTCCTCAAACAGTAAATGACGAAGAGGAAAAAGAACCATCCCAGGTCTCTGCTGCGGCTGTGACTCCTCATTCCGAGGACGTCCAGCTGGTGCAGGATCATCCCCAGGCCTCCAAAGTACGTTGCGTCACGTGGAAGTTTCCAAATTCACAAACCGACAAACAAGCCCAGGCCTCCAACAAATATAACATTACTTTTGGCAGTAATGAAAGTTATAAGAAACCCACCAACAGGCAAGAAATTTTAACATCAAGCCTAGAAAATGACCTGTTTGAAAAAGAACAATCTCAGGCGTCCTACAATTATAACATTACTTTTGTCAGTAAGGAAAGTTATAAGGAACCCACCAACAGGCGAGAAATTTTAAAATCAAACCTAGAAAATGACCTGTTTGAAAAAGAACAATCTCAGGCGTCCTACAAATATAACATTACTTTTGGCAGTGATGAAAGTTTGGAGGAACCCACCAACAGATCAGAAATGTTGGACGTGTTGGAAAAGGAACAATCCCAGGTCTCTGCTGCGGCTGTGACTCCTCATTCCGAGGACGTCCAGCTTGTGCAGGATCATCCCCAGGCCTCCAAAGTTCGTCGCGTCACGTGGAAGTTTCCAATTTCACAAACCGAGGAGATTCCCTCTAATGCCTCTGCTGCCGACGATGATTATGGATCAGAAAAATTACAGGAATCTTACCAACATAATAAGGACAAGATCAACTATTTATACCATCGGATGGATATTGTCAGGACTAAGCTGCTGAAAAAGAATTTCTTTCTAACACGAGAAAAAGACAGAAGAGTCGCAGCAGAGAATAGCTGCTCCATTTCTGAGGAAAAACTCAAGGACCTGGAAAACTGTTTGAAGTGTGAGCGTCATCTCCGTGAAAAGTGTGAGCAGGAGCTCAAGGAATGCAATGACGTAATTGCAGAATTGATTGAAACACTGAAACCACCAGTATCTGAAACTGAATATCAGTCAGTTGTAAAAGAGGTAGAGAGCTTGAAAGAACAACTCAAAGAAAAGACTGCCTCCAATATTGATCTTGCCTCCAAACTAAAGGCACAGGATCATCATCAAGCCAGAAGAAAAAACAGAGCTGTACATCCTCCCAGAACTCCATTTAGATCAGATACGTCTTCCACCAAAGAACATAACTGTAGAAGAGCTGGCTTCACAAGTGGAAGTATCGAATCCAGAAGTGGATGGAGTCAACAAAACAGAACCACAAGGGATCCCTGAGCCACCAAAAGAGAACGTTACATCAAAGAAGCGTCGGCGCAAGAACAAAAAGATGCCAGAAACCATTGTAAAGAACCTGCCTGAAGTCATCCAGGAACCTCAAGACACGGAGGACATTTCATCACCGATTTATATCCAGGAACCAGAGAAGATTTCTGAACCCGTGGAAGAAAAGGAAATAGAAAGGGCTTCTGAAGACTCACAGGAAGTGATTCCATCAGATTTGGCTCATCAGGCTGGAGTGCCACAACCAGACGTGGTCCCAGAGCTGGTGAGTGACATCGAAATGGAATTAGTCCCACAACCAAAAGATGTCTCAGAGCCACCAAAGGAGAAAGTTTCCTCTAAAAAGCGTCGGCGCGAAAGCAAAAAGACGGTAGAGACCATTATAAAGAACGACCAGTCTGAAGTCATGCAGGAAACTCAAGACACGGAGGACATTTCATCACTGATCGTTGTCCAAGAACCACTTCCAAAGCAAAATCAAGAAAGAACTTTCATTGTCATCGAAATGGAACCAGCCTCTAAACAGTCAGAGGACTCTCCAACATCAAACCCCTTACATACCACAGAAGACTTGTCTCTTCAACTTGCAGTACCAGAACAAGCAGTGGACAAGTTTAACCCCTCAGAAGAAAGACCAGAGCTGCCTTCAATGTGGAGGCTCTTCAAAAAATATATGACGCCAAAACATCGTAGACAATACAAATACAACAACATCAAGAGAGAAAGTAGCAGCAGCGTTTAGTATTCGCGCACAAGACTAGTCATCCAATGAAATCTCTATACCTCCTGTTACAGTAACATCAATAAAAATACTTCAAATGTATCTATCTTTTGCACGACTCTATCTTTTCATCCTGAACAACTGATTCAGGATGTGGGGATTTATGCTGGAAGCATCCCCACATGTGAGAATCTGGTGTTCTCACAACTGTTCAGAGCATTATTGTGTCATTCAAATAAGAATATGAATAAGATCCTACACAAATTATTATTACATTGATTTATGTGTTTAAATAAAATAAAACATGAAAAAAAAAATTACGCACTTGTTTGGATTCTTTTATCAAAATAAGAAACAATTAAAAGGTCATTTTCTTCAAAAGTTATTCTTCCAAAGACAAATAAGGTATTTTTGATATTGTTGAGGGTTTGATATCCCCTTTTATTGTACACATTTATGCACTGTGCTTACATAGAGTTGATACACTCCTTTTTTAAAGGAACAAGCATTGACCGCACAGTGTGAAGTGTTAGAACACTACATGCTTACAGGGGGAGTCAAAACAGGTCAAAATATTTGAATAATGAATAGATTTTACTGGTGTTAAAAGATGAGTTTCCCTGTTTAGTGTCACGGCAGCTGGAATGTACATCAGCATATGAATTAGTATCTAACAGGAGGACTCCACTCTGGACGCAGCAGAGGACGTCTTGAGAAAGTGGAGCCAAAGAGAGTAAAACCACCAAGCTGCTTAAAGCTGCTTGATCTGACTGCCCAGGTGTTTTTTGTGTGTTTGACCCATCAAACACACCTCCATCCTCTTACACATGAGGAAACTCTGGTGCTCTGCTGCATTTCTCAATAGAAATTAAATATATGTATACATGTGATTTTGTTTAAAAAGTTAGATAACGTATGTGTGGAACACTTTAACTGCAGGAGTATTTGTTGGAATGAAACAATGCAAAAAGTTCAATAAACTTTTAGTAAATTGTTGCTCGTGTTCTTTAGCCTCATCAGAGCCATGTTTCCTCTTGCCTGCGGAAGGATTAAAGATCTTGGACTTTCTATATAAAGACAGTGGAACAAAGAGTAGATTTTATTCACCAATCTGACAACATCATTTACAACAAAAAGTACTCTTCAACAGAACAGAAAGATTCAGGAAACACTGAACAGCATCAACACCTGAACTCATTCAGCAGTGTGGTGAAAACAGAAAAATACTGAAACTTCTCTGTTTAAAGGAGAAACTTTCAGCTGTGGGGCAAGATTTCCCTGCAGGCTCCTGATTTTCTCTTTGTTCGCTCAGTCTGTTGTTTTCTGTCCTCACTTTAATCAACACAGTCCGACAGTAAAAGCTCATTCTCTCTCTTTATCTGGTGTTTACATCACTGTGTCGACAGCACAGTTACACATGTATGCTGTTAAGTCAACGTTCACTTTTTATGCTGTTTCACATGTTCTGCTTTGAACATAAAATCTGACATCATTGGAGCTTTTATCATTAGCATCAAATATTTAAAAGAACGTTGTTGGACATAAAAACACATTTTTCATTTTTAACAGACTTCAATAAATTCAAATTGTAAGAATATGTGTGTCAGACAGGAATAACGGGATCACACTCCTCAGCCTCCCTGGTAAGGTCTATTCGGGGGTACTGGAGAGGAGGAACGACATTTTCACAGTTTTCTGTGTAAAGGTTCGTTATAAAAGAAGAGTCCACAAAGCCTGAGTAGCAGACCTGTGCTTCATCTTGACTTGAGGCATTTCAGGAGAAACTGTCTTGCAATTATAACCCCAGGGAGCCTCCCGCAGAATGAATCTGGTTTTAATTATTGTCAAAACTGGTAAACTTTCTTTCACTTTAGTCTCATGGCATACTAATAACTATTTGAATGATAGAGGATCAGTGTAAATAACTAAAATTATTTAATTTAATATTACTCCTCCGCATTTGACCTATCCAGGTTGGGACCTGTTGAACACACACATGCACAGGGTGACACACTCATGGAGACAGATGCCATACACTGGAGCAGTGGGGCAGCCAATTACAGCGCCCGGGGAGCATGGGGGGTACGGAGCCTTCTTCAAGGGCCGTGGAGGTGGAGGTGGACTACCAGTGAGTACTGATATTTCCTCACTCTTGTGTTTTGGAGTGACTGAGGGTTTGTTCCACCACCAGAGTTGGATGTCTGTCACTTGCCCCAGAGAGTTGGAGAGTGAGATGATCCAGAGGCTGTGGGATCCTTGGCGGAGATTTTGGGCTGGGTTACCTATTTTATGACAATAAATCTTGTAAAATACCAGTTAGACTCCTGTTTTTTTAAGTCTGCTCAAACCTTGTTTTGATTAAGAACCTGTACGTGTCTTTAGAGTCTTGGGCTCTCAAACCTAGGTGGCGTTGTCAACCTCTTTTAATCACTATATCTTTAGAATCTATAAATATATGAATATAATTTATTTATAAGGCCCACAACCTCCACCAAAGCAGTACGACAGACAAACTGTGGAGCTCCTTTAGTGACAGGTTGTACTATATAAAACATGTTACGAAGACGTATCACAAGGCATTTACAATGAATACTGGGCCCAATGCTCCCTCTGACAGGCCTTCAGTAACTTCTAATTCACTGTGCACTTCACTCATGTGAGTATAGGAAAGAACTTACTTTGGAGGCACCGATTGTGAAATTGTGGGCCGATACATATGTTAGAAATGACCAGATTTTAAACAAATTAACATCAGTGAAACAATTATATATATATATATATGGAAAGGTTAGTATATCAGCCCCTCATCATACTATCCTTGAATGAGCTCAAATTCTTTTAAAAAGGTTTTTTAACCGACCTCTACTATACACTTTCACATCAGAAAAATCCTTTGTGTGAAAAATAATAGTTTCAAAAGCCCCTTTAACATGTTAAAGTATGCCCAAATCAATGACTTTTCAGTACTTAACTGACCAAACAAGATGTTCTTGTGAAAAATTTAAAACATAATTTAGGTTTGTTAGCTCTGAGACCCTGGAGGAAATGTTTATGCCTAAATATCTAATATTTCCTGACTGTAAAGTGATTGCAGGTATATTCTGGACCCTACAGTTAATGGGCAGAACTGTGGTCTTAGACCAGTTGATAGAGTAGTCAGAAAGTGCTGAGAATTTATTTATGAGTGTGATCGTGTGTGTGAGAGACGTCTGTGAGTTCTGAAGGAAAAGTAATACATCATCAGCATAAAGACTTATTTTATGCTCAATATTTTGGGATTGGATGCCTTTAATATTTCTATCTTGTCTGATAGAAGCTGCTAAAGGTTTGATGAAAAAAGCAAAAAATGAGGAAGAAAATGGGCAACCCTGTCTTGTACCTCTCTGCAGACTGAAGCTTGGAGAAGTTTGATCATTTGTCCTGACACTTGCATTTGGGGAGCTATATAATATCCTTATCCATTTGATGAAGTGTGACCCAAACCCGATTTTGTTTAATGTTGCGAATAAAAATTTCCAGTTCACTCGATCAAATGCTTTTTCTGCATCTAGAGAGTCGATTGTGGTTTCCAACTTGTTGAAGGTAGAATAGTCTATGAGATTAATGATCCGGTTTGTGAACGAACTGTTGTGCCTACTGCTCTTCAGCCTGTCAAATGAAACGTAGAATTTGAAACGTGACAAATGAACAAAGACCCAAGGAGTTGAGTCATAAACGAATCAATACTGTTTCCTGTGCGAGGACCCGTCAGCCGAGGAGTTGAGTCGTGAACGAATCAATACTGTTTCCTGTCCTGCTGACTGAACTTATGAAGCTGCCGCCTGCCATGTGGTGAGGAAGGCTACTGCATGAAATTGAACAAATCACTCACTGAGACAACTCGTTACTCCCGAGTCATATAAAAAATTAGTTCATATCGAACAAATCGCTCACGAACGACACATCACTATCTATTTGACGAGTTATGCATGAATTCGGATTTTGCAATAAAATTAATTCCTTCTCTCAAACCAAGTTCAAACTGCTTTGTCCTTCATATTTATCTACTTCTAATCTAGTTTCAACAATAAACAACACTGTATTTTGTAGTATGAAAAAGAACCAGACCTAATTTTCAGCAATAAGCTTCTCTCCAGGAGATATGAAAGAATACAGATTTTGCTATAAAATGAAATCCTTCTATCAAACTTACTTAAAACGGTTTGTCCTTATTTCTTCACTTCTGATGAAGTTTCAACAATAAACAACAAACTTTGTATTATGAGAAAGAACCAGACTCATTCTTCAGGAATCCGAAAATAAGCTCTATTTTACGAGTTATGCACGAATTCGGATTCTACTATAAAACGAATTCCTTAACTCAAACCAAGTTAAGACTGCTTTGTCCTTCATATTTATTCATGTCTAATCAAGTTTCAACGATAAACAACGTTGTACTTTGTAGAATGAGAAAGAACTTCTTCAGCAATAAGCATCTCTTGACATATGACGAAATACAGATTTTGCTATAAAATTAATTCCTTCTATCAGCCTGACTTAAAACTGTTTGTCCTCCTTATTTATCCACTTCAAATCAAGTTTCAACAATTAAAAAAATGTTATAGTTTGAGAAAGAACAACTTAATCTTCAGCAATCAGTATAAAAAGAGGGTAAGAAAAGGTGCAAATGCCAACCATACATCACTAAAAGGTGGAGCGGAAGTATTCGGCTGCAAGTAGGTGGGAATGTTCGACCATAATTTGTAAAAAGCGGGTAAGAAAAGGTTCGAATGCCCGACTATATATTAACAAAAGTGGGAGGAGAGGTCTTCGGATGAGAGTGGGTGAGAATTTCCAACCATAATCTATAAAATGCGGTGAAAAAAAAGGTGTGAATACCCCATAGAACACTAAAAGGTGAAGCGGAAGTGTTCGGCTGCAAGAAGGTGTGAATGTCAGACCATAGTTGGTAAAAAGCGGGTAAGAAAAGGTTAAAATACCCAACTGTACACAATCAATAACGGGAGCGGAGGTGTTAGGCTACTAAAAGATGTGTAAGTCCGACCCTGGTTTGTAAAAAGCAGGTAAGAAAAGCTGCGAATGCCCGACAATGTATGATTAAAAGAGGGAGCGGAGGTTTTCGGCTGCAAGAAGGTCTGAATGTCCAACCATAATTTGTAAAAACCGGGGAAGAAAAGGCTCGAAAGCCCGACTATACACAATCAAAAGCGGAAGCGGAGGTGTTCAGCTGAAAGAAGGTCTGAATGTCCATCAATAATTGCTAGAAAACATGAAAGAAAATTTTCGAATATCAAACCACACATGATCATAAGTGGGAGAGGAGGTGTTCAGCTGCAAGAAGGTGTGAATTTCCACCCATAATTACTGAAAAATGGGTAAGAAAAGGTGCAATTTACCTCTTCCTTATTTTTTGTTTTTTCGTTTGGTGTCATCTGACATCTTTGATTTGCATGGTGCAAAGATTCAATTCTTCATAATGGTCCCCGTACCCAGGAGCCGCCGGTGTAACGTGTGCCACTGTACCCACAACCTATCAGGCTCTGTGGTTAGAGTGGGTCCTCCAATAACCTTCCATTCCTAATCTCGCCGCTCCGTACCCCCCATGCTCCCTGGGCGCTGAGTGTGTCACCCCGTGCATGTGTGTGTTCAACAGGTGCCAACCTGGATGAGTCAGATGCGGAGAGTCATTTCGTGTGACTACATGACAATAAAGTAATCTTAATAAAGTCATCTTAGTTACTTACATTGATTCTTTACCATTCAAATGGTTATTAGTATGCCATGAGAGACCCAGAGGAAACAAGTTTTGCTTTTTTGATATTTTTATGATAATTTAAGTATTGTGGTTGAAAGAAACATACTGCAACAATTTTTTTTCAAAAACATTGTTTATTTATTTTTTCTGGACTGTCCCTTGTGGTGGACATCGGGTCTTGTTTGATATAAAATGTAATGATGTAATGTTATAATACCGAATTCATTTTCATGTGGATTTCTTTTAAAAAATCTTCTTATTTCATAAACATTAAAATAGATGAAGACATCTGAATGATCTGGCTATTTTACATGAGGGAGGAAATCAGCACATTTCTGTCTGACCTATACTATCGCAATTTCTCACTGTCAACTCTTCAAACTACCAAACAGGGTTAGTTAAACATGGCACCAAAATAAACACATATTTACTGGAATATCCTTACTGGTACTCCCCACAATAAACATTTGAACAAGAATTTAAACTTAGCAGAACACCCAACAATGTTTGAATACTCAAATTTACGGCATCACATACAGCTCCAAATCACAGTGTATCATGAATGGTACAACAGGAAACAGTTTTTGGCCTTTGAAACACACAGAAACATGTTATGCTTGATGCACTTGACATATGTGTCCCCTTTGCATCCCTCTCTTCTGCACCGTGATGAATGAGCAGCCTCCTCCATCTTTGGCAAATGGACTGCCCTGTATTTTTGGACATTGGCATTGGGCTGAGGTTCAACAGGCCTCCTCTTCTTTGTTGGAATGTACTCTTCATCAGTACTCATCTCTTCATCATCACTGGCCACATTGTCAGCCTTGTGATCTCCCTGTGCCTGAGCAATCATCTCCTCAGCCAGCAGCAGTTTGAAGTCGAAATACTGCAGCCTCTCTTTCTCTGGTTTTCCAGAGACTTGGTGGTCTGACCTGTACTCGATCCAGCTGCCAGGTCAACAAAATGCAGGTCCATTTTCTTGTGCGGCTTGACATTGGATAGAAGCTGATCATGCGGTCGCACAAACCGAAGCCGCCCATGTTTTTGTTGTATTCAGCTACAACAGCTGGTCGAGGCACAGTAACATGGAGCTTCTCTTTTGTTGACCATCTCATGCAACTGTCCTGGGGCTGTATCCCACGGACAGTGGAGGCCATCAAGACTGCCTTGTTATCCTGTCACTTTGTCACGGCAACCTCAGATGGTTTTTTAACAACCATTTCAGATTTACCTCTTCCTTATTTTTTGTTTTTTCGTTTGGTGTCATCTGACATCTTTGATTTGCATGGTGCAGAGATTCAATTCTTCATAATGGTCCCCGTACCCAGGAGCCGCCGGTGTAACGTGTGCCACTGTACCCACAACCTATCAGGCTCTGTGGTTAGAGTGGGTCCTCCAATAACCTTCCATTCCTAATCTCGCCGCTCCGTACCCCCCATGCTCCCTGGGCGCTGAGTGTGTCACCCCGTGCATGTGTGTGTTCAACAGGTGCCAACCCGGATGAGTCAGATGCGGAGAGTAATTTCGTGTGACTACATGACAATAAAGTAATCTTAATAAAGTCATCTTAGTTACTTACATTGATTCTTTATCATTCAAATGGTCATTAGTATTCCATGAAACTGTGTATATTACAGTGGTCTCTTAAAGTGAAAGAAAGTTGAACTGTTTTGACAATAATTAAAACCAGATTTATTCTGCGGGAAGATCCCTGAGGTTGTAATTGCAAGACAGTTTCTCCTGAAATCCCTCAAGTCAAGAAGAAGCACAGGTCTGCTACTCAGGCTTTGTGGACTCTTCTTTTATAACAAACCCTTACACAGAAAAATGTGAAAATGTGGTTAAAACATTTTTGAGATGCTTCATTATATTTTCACCAACAACTCCTTATCATCTGAGACTTTTAACTGTGATATCTTTGGTGCTCGGGCAGGAATCTCTACACTGGCACAAGGTCTCCATCTTCTGGAGAGAGTGCTGCAGGAGTGGTGACAGTGCAGCTCAGATTAGGTTTCTCTGGAGAATCATGCTGCTCTGCAGCAATCTTAGGAATTTTCTAAAGTAATGCATGAATTATGGACCTCTATTAATCATTCAGTCACCAAGAGGTTAATTATGTGTATGCAACTTGAATCTTTATGGAAGTAAAAATTCTGCTCAGCAGCACTTCTCCCCTGGTGAAAAGTAAATGTGCCAAGAAAACATCAACTTTAGCACATTTGACTGTACTTGACAGTGACAATTGGGGAAACCGGGAATGTTCACTCTGACTTTAAATATTTGCTGAACAATCAGGGATTCCGTGCAGGAGCTCAGTGGTCCTGATCTGCATTATTGATACAAAGAGCAGTGAGACAATGGCAGGTTCATACAGAATAAAGACACATTTAGATCCAAACACAGTCTGTAAACATACCTTCATGCTGTCTGCCTTGATAGACAGTTTGGACCCAATATACTACAAACTATCATGTCTGACCTTCCAAATGACGCATTATCTTAGAAATCTAATGCTGCTGAAAAGTACAGTACCTATGCAAGACGGGTGATGATGACAAAATGACTCACACATTAGTTGGATATATTCGCTCATAATCAAAGGCGCAAAGGAAAAAGTTTGTCCTTAGCGTTCAGTGTTCAGATTGGCCTGAGCCGTCTCTTCTTCCCTAGACAGCTCATGTCTGTAGAGATATGAAATGCATGTTTGATCACTCCTATGCACTGTTCAATGCTGTTGTCTGCTGGGGGAGTTGCACTTAAGACAAAAACTGTAGGTGTGTCAGAAAAGTTTGCTTTTTATCATTAAATAAAAGTCACAGCCAGAGAGGCCAGTTCATATCAAAACTTCACAAGGAGAAGAAGAAGGAATGTTGTCTCCCCACTGATCGTTATCTTTATAACTCCCCAAATAAGGAGATGCCTCCAAACTAAGGAGATATGCCAGACCTGGGCACATAGGGGATTGTATGTATGTGTGTGTGTGTGTGTGTCACCTAATAAAAGAGCAAGGGAAGCAACCACTCGTTGGAGAACTCTTGTGAATCTGCAGAGAGTAGGTTCGGGTGTTGTTCTCCCCTTGCAAGTAAAATACTGAGGCCTCTGAGGGATTTCTTGGTTTCATGCCGTTGTCTGTTAGTTAATTTTAATTCTAACAAGGTGCCTGGACAAACTGGTGAAAAAGACTTGTTCTGTGGTAGGCAGAAGGCTCGACCCTCTCGGTGCTGTGGTGGAGCAACGGATGAGGAGGAAATCATATTCTGTTTTGGAGAACAATAAACATCCTCTCCACAGCATCCTGGCAGGAGAGAGGAGCAGCTGCAGTGAGAGGCTCATCTCACTGAACTGCAGGACTGAGAGGTTCAGGAGGTCCTTTGTCCCCACAGCCATAAGGCTTTTTAACAGCGACTGCTGACATGTTCTTCTCAAATTTATTTAATTAGTCATTGATTATTATTATGATTGTTGTTGTTGTCTAATATACAATCATTGGAAATATTTATATTTTAATGAGTTACTTGACTAATTTGAATTTCCCTCACTGGGGGATGAATAAAATATTTATCTATTCTATTCTATTCTATTCTATTCTATTCTATTCTATTCTATTCTATTGTAGCCACCTAAAACTCACTTTTATTTTGAGGCTTTTTTAAATGGGGAAAAAGAGAACAAAGTGAGGAAAGGTGGGACAGATGAACCCCAGCAGTCTAATCCTATAGCAGCTTAACTATGGGATGTTTCAGGATCACCTGAGCCATCCCTAACTATAAGCTTTATCAAAAAGGAAAGTTTTAAGCCTAATCTTAAAAGTGGAAAGGGTGTCTGCTTCAGTTTGAATGTGGAAAAAGGTTTATTTTGGAAACATTTTAAAAACTGACATTATTCTGTCTTGGAAAACACTGCTAGTGGGAAACATTACACTGGTTGCTGAAAACTGGCAGAAGTGGACCTTCCAACGTGACAGTGACATGAAGTATTCAGCTGAAGTCGTCAAGTGATTAACAGAGAACAAAAATCAACATTCTGGAATCCGGACTTCAATTCCATTCAGAATCTGTGGTTGGAATCACAGACCAGAAGAGAGACAGAACAGAGGCCTTCAAACCTGCAGATCATCACAGAATGAGGTCCAATTTTCCAGTGGAGGCATGAAGAAAGCAGTCGTGAGTACCATAACATACAATGAATGCATTAAAACTGACCTGGACAATAATATTTTGAGATTTCACAGAAAAAAGTTTAAAAATGTATAATCATAAAACTGAACAAGAGAGCAAAACAACACACAAGATGGTGACTGAGAACGGAATGCCATTGCTCTTTTTTAGTCTTATCACTAAATTGTGATGTCATCACTGATGACATGACTGATGACATCACAATCTCTCTTCTGGTCTTCTGGTCATCACTGATGATGACATCACAATTGATGTCACCACTGATGTTGTTTGACATCACAATTGATGTCACCACTGATGTTGTTTGACATCACAAATGTTATATAGGCCAGACATTTTCCCTCCTATTTCACAGTTCGTCAGGAGTTTATCTGAAGAAACACGTCCAGTTTTCGAAGCGAATTTGAAAGTCACAGCAAACGGTTTTCACATCGTCTAAAAAAACAACACTTAATTACTATCTTAAATAGTAATTTTGACAAACTATTAAAAACAACACTTAATTACTATCTTAAATAGTAATTTTGACAAGCTCTTAAAAACAACAAGCAAAATGAGTCAAACCAAGATATCATCTGCTCCACTTCAGTGGTGTGACATGGTAGAGGACGATTTACCTGAGGATATCTACACATATACCATTACTTTTGGCGATAATGAAGGTTATGAGGAACCCACCAACAGGTCAGAAAATGAGCTGTGTGAAAAAGAACAATGCCAGGCCTCTGAGGATTCCCCGTCTCCTCAAACAGTAAATGACGAAGAGGAAAAAGAACCATCCCAGGTCTCTGCTGCGGCTGTGACTCCTCATTCCGAGGACGTCCAGCTGGTGCAGGATCATCCCCAGGCCTCCAAAGTACGTTGCGTCACGTGGAAGTTTCCAAATTCACAAACCGACAAACAAGCCCAGGCCTCCAACAAATATAACATTACTTTTGGCAGTAATGAAAGTTATAAGAAACCCACCAACAGGCAAGAAATTTTAACATCAAGCCTAGAAAATGACCTGTTTGAAAAAGAACAATCTCAGGCGTCCTACAAATATAACATTACTTTTGTCAGTAAGGAAAGTTATAAGGAACCCACCAACAGGCGAGAAATTTTAAAATCAAACCTAGAAAATGACCTGTTTGAAAAAGAACAATCTCAGGCGTCCTACAAATATAACATTACTTTTGGCAGTGATGAAAGTTTGGAGGAACCCACCAACAGATCAGAAATGTTGGACGTGTTGGAAAAGGAACAATCCCAGGTCTCTGCTGCGGCTGTGACTCCTCATTCCGAGGACGTCCAGCTTGTGCAGGATCATCCCCAGGCCTCCAAAGTTCGTCGCGTCACGTGGAAGTTTCCAATTTCACAAACCGAGGAGATTCCCTCTAATGCCTCTGCTGCCGACGATGATTATGGATCAGAAAAATGACAGGAATCTTACCAACATAATAAGGACAAGATCAACTATTTATACCATCGGATGGATATTGTCAGGACTAAGCTGCTGAAAAAGAATTTCTTTCTAACACGAGAAAAAGACAGAAGAGTCGCAGCAGAGAATAGCTGCTCCATTTCTGAGGAAAAACTCAAGGACCTGGAAAACTGTTTGAAGTGTGAGCGTCATCTCCGTGAAAAGTGTGAGCAGGAGCTCAAGGAATGCAATGACGTAATTGCAGAATTGATTGAAACACTGAAACCACCAGTATCTGAAACTGAATATCAGTCAGTTGTAAAAGAGGTAGAGAGCTTGAAAGAACAACTCAAAGAAAAGACTGCCTCCAATATTGATCTTGCCTCCAAACTAAAGGCACAGGAGGAGGAAACAAAGACACAGGAAAAGAAGGTGGCAGAACTTATGAAGGCTGTATTTCTATCCCTCATCATCAAGCCAGAAGAAAAAACAGAGCTGTACATCCTCCCAGAACTCCATTTAGATCAGATACGTCTTCCACCAAAGAACATAACTGTAGAAGAGCTGGCTTCACAAGTGGAAGTATCGAATCCAGAAGTGGATGGAGTCAACAAAACAGAACCACAAGGGATCCCTGAGCCACCAAAAGAGAACGTTACATCAAAGAAGCGTCGGCGCAAGAACAAAAAGATGCCAGAAACCATTGTAAAGAACCTGCCTGAAGTCATCCAGGAACCTCAAGACACGGAGGACATTTCATCACCGATTTATATCCAGGAACCAGAGAAGATTTCTGAACCCGTGGAAGAAAAGGAAATAGAAAGGGCTTCTGAAGACTCACAGGAAGTGATTCCATCAGATTTGGCTCATCAGGCTGGAGTGCCACAACCAGACGTGGTCCCAGAGCTGGTGAGTGACATCGAAATGGAATTAGTCCCACAACCAAAAGATGTCTCAGAGCCACCAAAGGAGAAAGTTTCCTCTAAAAAGCGTCGGCGCGAAAGCAAAAAGACGGTAGAGACCATTATAAAGAACGACCAGTCTGAAGTCATGCAGGAAACTCAAGACACGGAGGACATTTCATCACTGATCGTTGTCCAAGAACCACTTCCAAAGCAAAATCAAGAAAGAACTTTCATTGTCATCGAAATGGAACCAGCCTCTAAACAGTCAGAGGACTCTCCAACATCAAACCCCTTACATACCACAGAAGACTTGTCTCTTCAACTTGCAGTACCAGAACAAGCAGTGGACAAGTTTAACCCCTCAGAAGAAAGACCAGAGCTGCCTTCAATGTGGAGGCTCTTCAAAAAATATATGACGCCAAAACATCGTAGACAATACAAATACAACAACATCAAGAGAGAAAGTAGCAGCAGCGTTTAGTATTCGCGCACAAGACTAGTCATCCAATGAAATCTCTATACCTCCTGTTACAGTAACATCAATAAAAATACTTCAAATGTATCTATCTTTTGCACGACTCTATCTTTTCATCCTGAACAACTGATTCAGGATGTGGGGATTTATGCTGGAAGCATCCCCACATGTGAGAATCTGGTGTTCTCACAACTGTTCAGAGCATTATTGTGTCATTCAAATAAGAATATGAATAAGATCCTACACAAATTATTATTACATTGATTTATGTGTTTAAATAAAATAAAACATGAAAAAAAAAATTACGCACTTGTTTGGATTCTTTTATCAAAATAAGAAACAATTAAAAGGTCATTTTCTTCAAAAGTTATTCTTCCAAAGACAAATAAGGTATTTTTGATATTGTTGAGGGTTTGATATCCCCTTTTATTGTACACATTTATGCACTGTGCTTACATAGAGTTGATACACTCCTTTTTTAAAGGAACAAGCATTGACCGCACAGTGTGAAGTGTTAGAACACTACATGCTTACAGGGGGAGTCAAAACAGGTCAAAATATTTGAATAATGAATAGATTTTACTGGTGTTAAAAGATGAGTTTCCCTGTTTAGTGTCACGGCAGCTGGAATGTACATCAGCATATGAATTAGTGTCTAACAGGAGGACTCCACTCTGGACGCAGCAGAGGACGTCTTGAGAAAGTGGAGCCAAAGAGAGTAAAACCACCAAGCTGCTTAAAGCTGCTTGATCTGACTGCCCAGGTGTTTTTTGTGTGTTTGACCCATCAAACACACCTCCATCCTCTTACACATGAGGAAACTCTGGTGCTCTGCTGCATTTCTCAATAGAAATTAAATATATGTATACATGTGATTTTGTTTAAAAAGTTAGATAACGTATGTGTGGAACACTTTAACTGCAGGAGTATTTGTTGGAATGAAACAATGCAAAACGTTCAATAAACTTTTAGTAAATTGTTGCTCGTGTTCTTTAGCCTCATCAGAGCCATGTTTCCTCTTGCCTGCGGAAGGATTAAAGATCTTGGACTTTCTATATAAAGACAGTGGAACAAAGAGTAGATTTTATTCACCAATCTGACAACATCATTTACAACAAAAAGTACTCTTCAACAGAACAGAAAGATTCAGGAAACACTGAACAGCATCAACACCTGAACTCATTCAGCAGTGTGGTGAAAACAGAAAAATACTGAAACTTCTCTGTTTAAAGGAGAAACTTTCAGCTGTGGGGCAAGATTTCCCTGCAGGCTCCTGATTTTCTCTTTGTTCGCTCAGTCTGTTGTTTTCTGTCCTCACTTTAATCAACACAGTCCGACAGTAAAAGGTCATTCTCTCTCTTTATCTGGTGTTTACATCACTGTGTCGACAGCACAGTTACACATGTATGCTGTTAAGTCAACGTTCACTTTTTATGCTGTTTCACGTGTTCTGCTTTGAACATAAAATCTGACATCATTGGAGCTTTTATCATTAGCATCAAATATTTAAAAGAACGTTGTTGGACATAAAAACACATTTTTCATTTTTAACAGACTTCAATAAATTCAAATTGTAAGAATATGTGTGTCAGACAGGAATAACGGGATCACACTCCTCAGCCTCCCTGGTAAGGTCTATTCGGGGGTACTGGAGAGGAGGAACGACATTTTCACAGTTTTCTGTGTAAAGGTTCGTTATAAAAGAAGAGTCCACAAAGCCTGAGTAGCAGACCTGTGCTTCATCTTGACTTGAGGCATTTCAGGAGAAACTGTCTTGCAATTATAACCCCAGGGAGCCTCCCGCAGAATGAATCTGGTTTTAATTATTGTCAAAACTGGTAAACTTTCTTTCACTTTAGTCTCATGGCATACTAATAACCATTTGAATGATAGAGGATCAGTGTAAATAACTAAAATTATTTAATTTAATATTACTCCTCCGCATTTGACCTATCCAGGTTGGGACCTGTTGAACACACACATGCACAGGGTGACACACTCATGGAGACAGATGCCATACACTGGAGCAGTGGGGCAGCCAATTACAGCGCCCGGGGAGCATGGGGGGTACGGAGCCTTCTTCAAGGGCCGTGGAGGTGGAGGTGGACTACCAGTGAGTACTGATATTTCCTCACTCTTGTGTTTTGGAGTGACTGAGGGTTTGTTCCACCACCAGAGTTGGATGTCTGTCACTTGCCCCAGAGAGTTGGAGAGTGAGATGATCCAGAGGCTGTGGGATCCTTGGCGGAGATTTTGGGCTGGGTTACCTATTTTATGACAATAAATCTTGTAAAATACCAGTTAGACTCCTGTTTTTTTAAGTCTGCTCAAACCTTGTTTTGATTAAGAACCTGTACGTGTCTTTAGAGTCTTGGGCTCTCAAACCTAGGTGGCGTTGTCAACCTCTTTTAATCACTATATCTTTAGAATCTATAAATATATGAATATAATTTATTTATAAGGCCCACAACCTCCACCAAAGCAGTACGACAGACAAACTGTGGTGCTCCTTTAGTGACAGGTTGTACTATATAAAACGTGTTACGAAGACGTATCACAAGGCATTTACAATGAATACTGGGCCCAATGCTCCCTCTGACAGGCCACATAAACTTCAGTAACTTCTAATTCACTGTGCACTTCACTCATGTGAGTATAGGAAAGAACTTACTTTGGAGGCACCGATTGTGAAATTGTGGGCCGATACATATGTTAGAAATGACCAGATTTTAAACAAATTAACATCAGTGAAACAATTATATATATATATATATATATATATGGAAAGGTTAGTATATCAGCCCCTCATCATACTATCCTTGAATGAGCTCAAATTCTTTTAAAAAGGTTTTTTAACCGACCTCTACTATACACTTTCACATCAGAAAAATCCTTTGTGTGAAAAATAACAGTTTCAAAAGCCCCTTTAACATGTTAAAGTATGCCCAAATCAATGACTTTTCAGTACTTAACTGACCAAACAAGATGTTCTTGTGAAAAATTTAAAACATAATTTAGGTTTGTTAGCTCTGAGACCCTGGAGGAAATGTTTATGCCTAAATATCTAATATTTCCTGACTGTAAAGTGATTGCAGGTATATTCTGGACCCTACAGTTAATGGGCAGAACTGTGGTCTTAGACCAGTTGATAGAGTAGTCAGAAAGTGCTGAGAATTTATTTATGAGTGTGATCGTGTGTGTGAGAGACGTCTGTGAGTTCTGAAGGAAAAGTAATACATCATCAGCATAAAGACTTATTTTATGCTCAATATTTTGGGATTGGATGCCTTTAATATTTCTATCTTGTCTGATAGAAGCTGCTAAAGGTTTGATGAAAAAAGCAAAAAATGAGGAAGAAAATGGGCAACCCTGTCTTGTACCTCTCTGCAGACTGAAGCTTGGAGAAGTTTGATCATTTGTCCTGACACTTGCATTTGGGGAGCTATATAATATCCTTATCCATTTGATGAAGTGTGACCCAAACCCGAATTTGTTTAATGTTGCGAATAAAAATTTCCAGTTCACTCGATCAAATGCTTTTTCTGCATCTAGAGAGTCGATTGTGGTTTCCAACTTGTTGAAGGTAGAATAGTCTATGAGATTAATGATCCGGTTTGTGAACGAACTGTTGTGCCTACTGC
Source organism: Leuresthes tenuis (assembly GCF_036924035.1). Classification (NCBI taxonomy): domain Eukaryota; kingdom Metazoa; phylum Chordata; class Actinopteri; order Atheriniformes; family Atherinopsidae; genus Leuresthes; species Leuresthes tenuis. Next base: position 52,046 of record NW_027325468.1, on the reverse strand, counting down.
TCTTCAGCCTGTCAAATGAAACGTAGAATTTGAAACGTGACAAATGAACAAAGACCCAAGGAGTTGAGTCATAAACGAATCAATACTGTTTCCTGTGCGAGGACCCGTCAGCCGAGGAGTTGAGTCGTGAACGAATCAATACTGTTTCCTGTCCTGCTGACTGAACTTATGAAGCTGCCGCCTGCCATGTGGTGAGGAAGGCTACTGCATGAAATTGAACAAATCACTCACTGAGACAACTCGTTACTCCCGAGTCATATAAAAAATTAGTTCATATCGAACAAATCGCTCACGAACGACACATCACTATCTATTTGACGAGTTATGCATGAATTCGGATTTTGCAATAAAATTAATTCCTTCTCTCAAACCAAGTTCAAACTGCTTTGTCCTTCATATTTATCTACTTCTAATCTAGTTTCAACAATAAACAACACTGTATTTTGTAGTATGAAAAAGAACCAGACCTAATTTTCAGCAATAAGCTTCTCTCCAGGAGATATGAAAGAATACAGATTTTGCTATAAAATGAAATCCTTCTATCAAACTTACTTAAAACGGTTTGTCCTTATTTCTTCACTTCTGATGAAGTTTCAACAATAAACAACAAACTTTGTATTATGAGAAAGAACCAGACTCATTCTTCAGGAATCCGAAAATAAGCTCTATTTTACGAGTTATGCACGAATTCGGATTCTACTATAAAACGAATTCCTTAACTCAAACCAAGTTAAGACTGCTTTGTCCTTCATATTTATTCATGTCTAATCAAGTTTCAACGATAAACAACGTTGTACTTTGTAGAATGAGAAAGAACTTCTTCAGCAATAAGCATCTCTTGACATATGACGAAATACAGATTTTGCTATAAAATTAATTCCTTCTATCAGCCTGACTTAAAACTGTTTGTCCTCCTTATTTATCCACTTCAAATCAAGTTTCAACAATTAAAAAAATGTTGTAGTTTGAGAAAGAACAACTTAATCTTCAGCAATCAGTATAAAAAGAGGGTAAGAAAAGGTGCAAATGCCAACCATACATCACTAAAAGGTGGAGCGGAAGTATTCGGCTGCAAGTAAGTGGGAATGTTCGACCATAATTTGTAAAAAGCGGGTAAGAAAAGGTTCGAATGCCCGACTATATATTAACAAAAGTGGGAGGAGAGGTCTTCGGATGAGAGTGGGTGAGAATTTCCAACCATAATCTATAAAACGCGGTGAAAAAAAAGGTGTGAATACCCCATAGAACACTAAAAGGTGAAGCGGAAGTGTTCGGCTGCAAGAAGGTGTGAATGTCAGACCATAGTTGGTAAAAAGCGGGTAAGAAAAGGTTAAAATACCCAACTGTACACAATCAATAACGGGAGCGGAGGTGTTAGGCTACTAAAAGATGTGAAAGTCCGACCCTGGTTTGTAAAAAGCAGGTAAGAAAAGCTGCGAATGCCCGACAATGTATGATTAAAAGAGGGAGCGGAGGTTTTCGGCTGCAAGAAGGTCTGAATGTCCAACCATAATTTGTAAAAACCGGGGAAGAAAAGGCTCGAAAGCCCGACTATACACAATCAAAAGCGGAAGCGGAGGTGTTCAGCTGAAAGAAGGTCTGAATGTCCATCAATAATTGCTAGAAAACATGAAAGAAAATTTTCGAATATCAAACTGCACATGATCATAAGCGGGAGAGGAGGTGTTCAGCTGCAAGAAGGTCTAAATGTCCATCAATAATTGCTAGAAAACATGAAAGAAAATTTTCGAATATCAAACTGCACATGATCATAAGCGGGAGAGGAGGTGTTCAGCTGCAAGAAGGTGTGAATGTCTACCCATAATTACTGAAAAATGGGTAAGAAAAGGTGCGAATGCCTAACCATACATCATCAAAAGAGGGAGCGGAGGTGTTCCGCTGTAAGACGGTGTGAATGTCCGACCATAGATGGTAAAAAGCGGGTAAGAAAAGGTTAAATTACCCGACTGTACACAATCAAAAGAGGGAGCGGAGTTGTTCAGCTAAGAGAAGGTGTGAAAGTCCGACCTTGGTTTGTAAAAAGCGGGTAAGAAAAGGTTCGTATGCCCGAATATACACCATCAAAAGCGGAAGCGGAGGTGTTCGGCTGCAAGATATTGTGAACGTCCGACCAAAGTTTGTAAAAAGCAGTTAAGAAAAGGTTCGAATATCTAACCAAACATAAGAATGAGTCTTTTCCGCTGTAGAATGCCCGACTATAGACCATCAAATGCGGGAGCGGAGGTGTTCGGCTCTGAGTAGGTGTGAATGTCCGACCATAATTGCTGAAAAATGTGTTAGAAAAGGTAAGAATGCTGGACCATACATCATCAAAAGCGGTAGAGGTGGTGTTCGGCTGCAAAAAGGTGTGACTGTTCGACTAAAGTTTGTAAAAAGTGGGTAAGACAAGGTGCGAATGCCTGACAATGTATGATCAAAAGCGGGAGCGGAGGTGTTCAGCTGCAAGAAGGTCTACATGTCCATCAATAATTGCTAGAAAACATGAAAGAAACTTTTCGAAAATCAAACTGCACATGATCATAAGTGGGATAGGAGGTGTTCAGCTGCAAGGTGTGAATGTCCACCCATAATTCCTGAAAAATGGGCAAAAAAAAGGTGTGAATGCCCAACCATACATCATCAAAAGCAGGACCGGATGTGTTCGGCTACAAGAAGGTGTGACAGTCCGACCATGGTTTGTAAAAAGCCGGTAAGAAAAGGTGCGAATGTCCGACAATGTATGATCAAAAGAGAGAGCGGAGGTTTTCGGATACACGAAAGTTTGAATGTCCTACCATAGTTTGTAAATAGCGGGTAAGAAAAGGTTCGAATGCCCGACTATACACCATAAAAAGCGGGAGCGGAGGTGTTCCGCTGTAAGACGGTGTGAATGTCCGACCATAGTTGGTAAAAAGCGGGTAAGAAAAGGTTAAAATACCCGACTGTACACAATCAATAGCGGGAGCGGAGTTGTTCGGCTACAAGAAGGTGTGAAAGTCCGACCATGGTTTGTAAAAAGCAGTTAAGAAAAGGTTCGAATATCCAAACCAAACATAATCAAAAGCGGGAGCAGAGCAGTTCGACTGCAAGTAGGTGTGAATGTCCAGCCATAATTACTCACAAACGGGGGAAGAAAAGGTAGTATTGCCAGACCATACATGATCAAAACAGGGAGCGGAGGTTCAGCTGCAAGGTGTGAATGTCTGACTATAGTTTGTAAAAAGCGGGTAAGACAAGGTGCGAATGCCCAACAATGTATGATCAAAAGAGAGAGCGGAGGTGTTCAGCTGCAAGGTCTGAATGTCCAACCATAATTTGTAAAAACCGGGTAAGAAAAGGCTCGAAAGCCCGACTATACATCATCAAAAGCGGGAGCGGAGGTGTTCAGCTGCAAGAAGGTGTGAATGTTCGACTAAAGTTTGTAAAAAGCAGGTAAGACAAGGAGCGATGTCCCGACATTGTATGATCAAAAGCGGGAGCGGAGGTGTCCAGCTGTGAGTAGGTGTGAATGTCCGACCATAATTGCTGAAAAATGTGTTAGAAAAGGTAAGAATACTGGACCATCAAAAGCGGGAGAGGTGGTGTTCGGCTGCAAGAAGGTGTGAAAGTCCGACAATGGTTTGTAAAAAGCGGGTAAAAAAAGGTTCGAATGCCCGAATATACATCATCAAAAGCGGAAGCGGAGGTGTTCGGATGCAAGAAGGTGTGAACGTCCGACCAAAGTTTGTAAAAAGCAGTGAAAAGCGAGAAAAAGCATTTCGTGAGTTTGCATGATTTGGGATTTTGCTTATAAAATGCATTACTTCACTCAAACTATTTTAAAACTGATTTGTCCTTCATATTTACCATGTCTAGAAATATTTAAACAAAAAAACAACGTTGTACTTTGCAGTAAAAGAAAGAGCAAATCTAAAGTTTCAGGAATCCGAGTATAAGCCTGCTTTCATGAGTTCTGCACGATTTCGGATTTTGCTATAAAATGAATTGCTTTGCTCAAACCAAGTTAAAACTGCTTTGTCCTTCCATATTCATCAATGATCGACTTCAACAAGTACAACATTGGACTTTGCAGTAGAAGAAGTTGAAATCCATCTACACATTGATAAATATGAAGGACAAAGCAGTTCCCACTTGCCCATAAGAAAATAAGCTTATTCTCGGATTCCTGATCCTTCAGTGTTGCTCTTTCTTCTACTGCAAAGTACAATGTTGTTCTTTGTTGAAGTCGATCTAGACATTGATAAATATGAAGGAAAAAGCAGTTTTAACTTGGTTTGAGTGAATGAATTCATTTTATACATAAAATCCGAAATCGTGCAGAACTCATGAAAATAAGCTTATTCTCGGATTCCTAAAACTTTTGATTGGCTCTTTCTTTTACTGCAAAGTACAACGTTGTTTTTTTGTTTAAATATATCGAGACATTGATAAATATGAAGGTAAAAGCCGTTTTAACATAGTTTGAGTGAAGGAATTGATTTTATAGATAAAATCCCAAATCATGCAGAACTCCTCAAAAGGGGCGTATGGCTTAATCACAAGTTTGGTTCTTTCTCATTCAGGGTAGTATGAGGAAGTTTATGCTTGAAATATATGTAGAAATGGGTACATATGAAGGACAAAGCAGTGTTAACTTAGTTTGAGTGAAGGAATTCATTTTATACATAAAATCCCAAATCATGCAGAACGTATGAAAAGAAGCTTATTCTCGGATTCCTAATCCTTCAGTGTTGCTCTTTCTTCTACTGCAAAATACAATGTTGTTCTTTGTTGAAGTCGATCTAGACATTGATAAATATGAAGGAAAAAGCAGTTTTAACTTGGTTTGAGTGAATGAATTCATTTTATACATAAAATCCGAAATCGTGCAGAACACATGAAAATAAGCTTATTCTCGGATTCCTAAAACTTTTGATTTGCTCTTTCTTTTATTGCAAAGTACAACGTTGTTTTTTTGTTTAAATCTATCGAGACATTGATAAATATGAAGGTAAAAGCCTTTTTAACATAGTTTGAGTGAAGGAATTAATTTTATAGATAAAATCCCAAATCATGCAGAACTCCTCAAAAGGGAGGTATGGCTTAATCACAAGTGTGGCTCTTTCTCATTCAGGGTAATATGAGGAAGTTTATGCTTGAAATATATGTAGAAATGGGTACATATGAAGGACAAAGCAGTGTTAACTTAGTTTGCGTGAAGAAATTCATTTTATACATAAAATCCGAAATCGTGCAGAACTCATGAAAATAAGCTTATTCTCGGATTCCTAAAACTTTTGATTTGCACTTTCTTTTACTGCAAAGTACAACGTTGTTTTTTGTTGAAATCTATCTAGACATTGATAAATACCAGCCGAAACTCTGCTGCCGCTTTTGATAATTTATGGTTGGGCATTCTTACCTTTTCTTACCCGCTTTTTACAAATTATGATCTTACATTCACACCTACTTGCAGTCGAACACCTTCTCATCCACTTATGATCATGTGCGGTTGGGCTTTTGCACCTTTTCTTACCCATTTTTCAGTAATTATGGGTGGACATTCAGACCTTCTTGCACCCGAAAACCTCCGCTCATCTTTTGATCATACATTGTCGGGCATTCACACCTTGTCTTACCCGCTTTTTACAAACTTTAGTCGGACATTCAAACCTTCTTGCAGCTGAACCACCTCCGCTCCCTGTTTTGATCATATATGGTCTGGCAATAGTACCTTTTCTTACCCGTTTGTGAGTAATTATGGCTGGACATTCACACATTCTTGCAGCTGAAGACCTCCTCTCCCGCTAATGATCATGTAAGGTTTGATATTCGAACATTTTCTTTCATGTTTTAAAACAATTATTAATGGACATTCACACCTACTTGCAGCCGAACACCACCTCTCCCGCTTTTGATGATGTATGGACCGGCATTCTTACCTTTTCTAACACATTTTTCAACAATTATGGTTGGAGAATCGCATTTGATGGTGTATAGTCGGGATTTCTCACCCTTTCTCATCAGCTTTTTGCAAATTATTCTCTCACATTCACACCTACTTGCAGTCGAACAGCTCTGCTCCCGCTTTTGATTATGTTTGGTTAGATATTCGAACCTTTTCTTAACTAGTTTTTTACAAACTTTGGTGGGACGTTCACACCTTCTTGCAGCGGAACACCTACGCTTCCGGTTTTGATAGTGTATATTCGGGCATACGAACCTTTTCTTACCCGCTTTTTACAAACCATGGTCGGACTTTCACACCTTCTCTTAGCTGAACAACTCCGCTCCCTCTTTTGATTATGTACAGTCGGGTATTTTAACCTTTTCTTACCCGCTTTTTACCAACTATGATCGGACATTCACACCGTCTTACAGCGGAACACCTCCGCTCCCTCTTTTGATGGTGTATGTTCGGGCATTCGAACCTTTTCTTACCCGCTTTTTACAAACCAGGGTCGGAGTTTCACACCTTTTAGTAGCCGAACAACTCCGCTCCCGCTATTGATTGTGTACAGTCGGGTATTTTAACCTTTTCTTACCCGCTTTTTACCAACTATAGTCGGACATTCACACCTTCGTACAGCGGAACACCTCCGCTCCCTCTTTTGATGGTGTATGTTCGGGTATTCAAACCTTTTCTTACCCGCTTTTTCCAAACTATGGTCGGCTATTCACAGCTTCCTCTCCACCATACTTGTATGGTTGGATATTCACACTCACTTGCATCCAAAGACCTCTGCCCCAAATTTTGTTGATATTTAGTCGGACATTCGCACCTTACCCGCTTTTGGCAAACTATGGCCTTCTTGCAGCCAAACACCTCTGATCTCGCTTTTGATGATGTAAGGTTGGGCATTCAGACCTTGCTTCACCTGCTTTTCACCAAATATAGTCGGACATTCACACCTTCTTGCAGCCGAACACTTCCGCTCCACCTTTTAGTGTTCTATCACACCTTTTTTTCACCGCATTTTATACATTATGGTCGGAAATTTTCAACCACTCTCATCCGAAGACCTCTCCTCCCGCTTTCTTTAATATATTTGAACTTTAGTCGGACATTCAAACCTTCTTGCAGCTGAACCACCTCCGCTCCATGTTTTGATCATATATGGTCTGGCAATACTACCTTTTCTTATCCGTTTGTGAGTAATTATGGCTGGACATTCACACCTACTTGCAGCCGAACACAACCTCTCTCGCTTTTGATGATGTATGGACCGGCATTTTTACCTTTTCTAACACATTTTTCAGCAATTATGGTCGGACATTCACACCTACTCACAGCCGAACAACTCCGCTCCCGCATTTGATGATGTATGGTTGGATATTCGAACCTTTTCTTAACTGCTTTTTACATATTTTGGTTGGACGTTCACACCTTCTTGTAGCCGAAGACTTCCACTCCTGCTTTTGATGATTCGAACAACTCCGCTCCCGCATTTGAATGTGTATAGTCGGGCATTCTCACCCTTTCTCATCAGCTTTTTGCAAATTATGATCTGACATTCACACCTACTTGCAGTCGAACAGCTCTGCTCCCACTTTTGATTATGTTTGGTTGGATATTCGAACCTTTTCTTAACTGCTTTTTACAAACTTTGGTTGGACGTTCACACCTTCTTGTAGCCGAACACATGCACTCCTGCTTTTGATGATGTATGGTTGGGCATTCGCACCTTTTTTTTACCCATTTTTCAGGTATTATGGGTGGACATTCACACCTTCTTGCAGCTGAACACCTCCTCTCCCACTTATGATCATGTGTGGTTTGATTTTCGAAAATTTTCTTTCATGTTTTCTAGCAATTATTGATGGACATTTAGACCTTCTTGCAGCTGAACACCACCTCTCCCGATTTTGATTATGTATGGACCGGCATTTTTACCTTTTCTAACACATTTTTCAGCAATTATGGTTGGAGATTCACACCTACTCACAGCCGAACAACTCCGCTACCGCATTTGATGGTGTATAGTCGGGCATTCTCACCCTTTCTCATCAGCTTTTTGCAAATTATGATCTGACATTCACACCTACTTCCAGTCGAACAGCTCTGCTCCCGCTTTTGATTATGTTTGGTTAGATATTCAAACCTTTTCTTAACTGCTTTTTACAAACTTTGGTCGGACGTTCACAATATCTTGCAGCCGAACACCTCCGCTTCCGCTTTTGATGGTGTATATTCGGGCATACGAACCTTTTCTTACCCGCTTTTTACAAACCAAGGTCGGACTTTCACACCTTCTCTTAGCTGAACAACTCCGCTCCCTCTTTTGATTGTGTACAGTCGGGTAATTTAACCTTTTCTTACCCGCTTTTTACCATCTATGGTCGGACATTCACACCGTCTTACAGCGGAACACCTCCGCTCCCTCTTTTGATGATGTATGGTTAGGCATTCGCACCTTTTCTTACCCATTTTTCACTAATTATGGGTAGACATTCACACCTTCTTGCAGCTGAACACCTCCTCTCCCGCTTATGATCATGTGCAGTTTGATATTCGAAAATTTTCTTTCATGTTTTCTAGCAATTATTGATGGACATTCAGACCGTCTTGCAGCTGAACACCTCCGCTCCCACTTTTGATGGTGTATAGTCGGGCTTTCGAGCCTTTTCTTCCCCGGTTTTTACAAATTATGGTTGGACATTCAGACCTTCTTGCAGCCGAGAACCTCCACTCCCTCTTTTGATCATACATTGTCGGGCATTCGCACCTTTTCTTACCCACTTTTTACAAACCATGGTCGGACTTTCACACCTTTTAGGAGCCGAACAACTCCGCTCCCGCTATTGATTGTGTACAGTCGGGTATTTTAACCTTTTCTTACCCGCTTTTTAGCAACTATGGTTGGACATTCACACCTTCTTACAGCAGAACACCTCCGCTCCCTGTTTTGATTATGTATGGTTTGACATTCGCACCTTCTCTCACTCGCCTTTTACTATGGTCGGCCATTCACAGCTTCCTCTCCACCATACTTGTATGGTGGGATATTCACACCCACCTGCATCCGAAGACCTCCGCCCCCACTTTTGTTGATATTTAGTCGGTCATTCGCACCTTACCCGCTTTTGGCAAACTATGGCCTTCTTGCAGCCAAACACCTCTGATCTCGCTTTTGATGATGTAAGGTTGGGCATTCAGACCTTGCTTCACCTGCTTTTCACCAAATATAGTCGGACATTAACACCTTCTTGCAGCCGAACACTTCCGCTCCACCTTTTAGTGTTCTATCACACCTTTTTTTCACCGCATTTTATACATTATGGTTGGAAATCTTCAACCACTCTCATCCGAAGACCTCTCCTCCCGCTTTTGTTAATATATTTGAACTTTAGTCGGACATTCAAACCTTCCTGCAGCTTAACCACCTCCGCTCCCTGTTTTGATCATATATGGTGTGGCAATACTACCTTTTCTTACCCGTTTGTGAGTAATTATGGCTGGACATTCACACCTACTTGCAGCCGAACACAACCTCTCTCGCTTTTGATGATGTATGGACCGGCATTCTTACCTTTTCTAACACATTTTTCAGCAATTATGGTCGGAGATTCACACCTACTCACAGCCGAACAACTCCGCTCCCGCATTTGATGGTGTATAGTCGGGCATTCTCACCCTTTCTCATCAGCTTTTTGCAAATTATGATCTGACATTCACACCTACTTGCAGTCGAACAGATCTGCTCCCGCTTTTGATTATGTATGGTTGGATATTCGAACCTTTTCTTAACTGCTTTTTACAAACTTTGGTCGGACGTTCACACCTTCTTGTAGCCGAACACATGCACTCCTGCTTTTGATGATGTATGGTTGGGCATTCGCACCTTTTTTTTTACCCATTTTTCAGGTATTATGGGTGGACATTCACACCTTCTTGCAGCTGAACACCTCCTCTCCCACTTATGATCATGTGTGGTTTGATTTTCGAAAATGTTCTTTCATGTTTTCTAGCAATTATTGATGGACATTTAGACCTTCTTGCAGCTGAACACCACCTCTCCCGATTTTGATTATGTATGGACCGGCATTTTTACCTTTTCTAACACATTTTTCAGCAATTATGGTTGGAGATTCACACCTACTCACAGCCGAACAACTCCGCTACCGCATTTGATGGTGTATAGTCGGGCATTCTCACCCTTTCTCATCAGCTTTTTGCAAATTATGATCTGACATTCACACCTACTTCCAGTCGAACAGCTCTGCTCCCGCTTTTGATTATGTTTGGTTAGATATTCAAACCTTTTCTTAACTGCTTTTTACAAACTTTGGTCGGACGTTCACAATATCTTGCAGCCGAACACCTCCGCTTCCGCTTTTGATGGTGTATATTCGGGCATACGAACCTTTTCTTACCCGCTTTTTACAAACCAAGGTCGGACTTTCACACCTTCTCTTAGCTGAACAACTCCGCTCCCTCTTTTGATTGTGTACAGTCGGGTAATTTAACCTTTTCTTACCCGCTTTTTACCATCTATGGTCGGACATTCACACCGTCTTACAGCGGAACACCTCCGCTCCCTCTTTTGATGATGTATGGTTAGGCATTCGCACCTTTTCTTACCCATTTTTCACTAATTATGGGTAGACATTCACACCTTCTTGCAGCTGAACACCTCCTCTCCCGCTTATGATCATGTGCAGTTTGATATTCGAAAATTTTCTTTCATGTTTTCTAGCAATTATTGATGGACATTCAGACCGTCTTGCAGCTGAACACCTCCGCTCCCACTTTTGATGGTGTATAGTCGGGCTTTCGAGCCTTTTCTTCCCCGGTTTTTACAAATTATGGTTGGACATTCAGACCTTCTTGCAGCCGAGAACCTCCACTCCCTCTTTTGATCATACATTGTCGGGCATTCGCACCTTTTCTTACCCACTTTTTACAAACCATGGTCGGACTTTCACACCTTTTAGGAGCCGAACAACTCCGCTCCCGCTATTGATTGTGTACAGTCGGGTATTTTAACCTTTTCTTACCCGCTTTTTAGCAACTATGGTTGGACATTCACACCTTCTTACAGCAGAACACCTCCGCTCCCTGTTTTGATTATGTATGGTTTGACATTCGCACCTTCTCTCACTCGCCTTTTACTATGGTCGGCCATTCACAGCTTCCTCTCCACCATACTTGTATGGTGGGATATTCACACCCACCTGCATCCGAAGACCTCCGCCCCCACTTTTGTTGATATTTAGTCGGTCATTCGCACCTTACCCGCTTTTGGCAAACTATGGCCTTCTTGCAGCCAAACACCTCTGATCTCGCTTTTGATGATGTAAGGTTGGGCATTCAGACCTTGCTTCACCTGCTTTTCACCAAATATAGTCGGACATTAACACCTTCTTGCAGCCGAACACTTCCGCTCCACCTTTTAGTGTTCTATCACACCTTTTTTTCACCGCATTTTATACATTATGGTTGGAAATCTTCAACCACTCTCATCCGAAGACCTCTCCTCCCGCTTTTGTTAATATATTTGAACTTTAGTCGGACATTCAAACCTTCCTGCAGCTTAACCACCTCCGCTCCCTGTTTTGATCATATATGGTGTGGCAATACTACCTTTTCTTACCCGTTTGTGAGTAATTATGGCTGGACATTCACACCTACTTGCAGCCGAACACAACCTCTCTCGCTTTTGATGATGTATGGACCGGCATTCTTACCTTTTCTAACACATTTTTCAGCAATTATGGTCGGAGATTCACACCTACTCACAGCCGAACAACTCCGCTCCCGCATTTGATGGTGTATAGTCGGGCATTCTCACCCTTTCTCATCAGCTTTTTGCAAATTATGATCTGACATTCACACCTACTTGCAGTCGAACAGATCTGCTCCCGCTTTTGATTATGTATGGTTGGATATTCGAACCTTTTCTTAACTGCTTTTTACAAACTTTGGTCGGACGTTCACACCTTCTTGTAGCCGAACACATGCACTCCTGCTTTTGATGATGTATGGTTGGGCATTCGCACCTTTTTTTTTACCCATTTTTCAGGTATTATGGGTGGACATTCACACCTTCTTGCAGCTGAACACCTCCTCTCCCACTTATGATCATGTGTGGTTTGATTTTCGAAAATGTTCTTTCATGTTTTCTAGCAATTATTGATGGACATTTAGACCTTCTTGCAGCTGAACACCACCTCTCCCGATTTTGATTATGTATGGACCGGCATTTTTACCTTTTCTAACACATTTTTCAGCAATTATGGTTGGAGATTCACACCTACTCACAGCCGAACAACTCCGCTACCGCATTTGATGGTGTATAGTCGGGCATTCTCACCCTTTCTCATCAGCTTTTTGCAAATTATGATCTGACATTCACACCTACTTCCAGTCGAACAGCTCTGCTCCCGCTTTTGATTATGTTTGGTTAGATATTCAAACCTTTTCTTAACTGCTTTTTACAAACTTTGGTCGGACGTTCACAATATCTTGCAGCCGAACACCTCCGCTTCCGCTTTTGATGGTGTATATTCGGGCATACGAACCTTTTCTTACCCGCTTTTTACAAACCAAGGTCGGACTTTCACACCTTCTCTTAGCTGAACAACTCCGCTCCCTCTTTTGATTGTGTACAGTCGGGTAATTTAACCTTTTCTTACCCGCTTTTTACCATCTATGGTCGGACATTCACACCGTCTTACAGCGGAACACCTCCGCTCCCTCTTTTGATGATGTATGGTTAGGCATTCGCACCTTTTCTTACCCATTTTTCACTAATTATGGGTAGACATTCACACCTTCTTGCAGCTGAACACCTCCTCTCCCGCTTATGATCATGTGCAGTTTGATATTCGAAAATTTTCTTTCATGTTTTCTAGCAATTATTGATGGACATTCAGACCGTCTTGCAGCTGAACACCTCCGCTCCCACTTTTGATGGTGTATAGTCGGGCTTTCGAGCCTTTTCTTCCCCGTTTTTTACAAATTATGGATGGACATTCAGACCTTCTTGCAGCCGAAAACCTCCACTCCCTCTTTTGATCATACATTGTCGGGCATTCGCACCTTTTCTTACCCGCTTTTTACAAACCATGGTCGGACTTTCACACCTTTTAGGAGCCGAACAACTCCGCTCCTGCTATTGATTGTGTACAGTCGGGTATTTTAACCTTTTCTTATCCGCTTTTTACCAACTATGGTTGGACAATCACACCTTCTTACAGCAGAACACCTCCGCTCCCTGTTTTGATTATGTATGGTTTGACATTCGCACCTTCTCTCACCCGCCTTTTACTATGGTCGGCCATTCACAGCTTCCTCTCCACCATACTTGTATGGTGGGATATTCACACCCACTTGCATCCGAAGACCTCCGCCCCCACTTTTGTTGATATTTAGTCGGTCATTCGCACCTTACCCGCTTTTGGCAAACTATGGCCTTCTTGCAGCCAAACACCTCTGATCTCGCTTTTGATGATGTAAGGTTGGGCATTCAGACCTTGCTTCACCTGCTTTTCACCAAATATAGTCGGACATTCACACCCACTTGCATCCGAAGACCACCGCCCCAAATTTTGTTGATATTTAGTCGGACATTCGCACCTTACCCGCTTTTGGCAAACTATGGCCTTCTTGCAGCCAAACACCTCTGATCTCGCTTTTGATGATGTAAGGTTGGGCATTCAGACCTTGCTTCACCTGCTTTTCACCAAATATAGTCGGACATTCACACCTTCTTGCAGCCGAACACTTCCGCTCCACCTTTTGATGATGTATGGTTAGGCATTCGCACCTTTTCTTACCCATTTTTCACTAATTATGGGTAGACATTCACACCTTCTTGCAGCTGAACACCTCCTCTCCCGCTTATGATCATGTGCAGTTTGATATTCGAAAATTTTCTTTCATGTTTTCTAGCAATTATTGATGGACATTCAGACCGTCTTGCAGCTGAACACCTCCGCTCCCACTTTTGATGGTGTATAGTCGGGCTTTCGAGCCTTTTCTTCCCCGTTTTTTACAAATTATGGTTGGACATTCAGACCTTCTTGCAGCCGAAAACCTCCACTCCCTCTTTTGATCATACATTGTCGGGCATTCGCACCTTTTCTTACCCGCTTTTTACAAACCATGGTCGGACTTTCACACCTTTTAGGAGCCGAACAACTCCGCTCCTGCTATTGATTGTGTACAGTCGGGTATTTTAACCTTTTCTTACCCGCTTTTTACCAACTATGGTTGGACATTCACACCTTCTTACAGCAGAACACCTCCGCTCCCTGTTTTGATTATGTATGGTTTGACATTCCCACCTTCTCTCACCCGCCTTTTACTATGGTCGGCCATTCACAGCTTCCTCTCCACCATACTTGTATGGTGGGATATTCACACCCACTTGCATCCGAAGACCTCCGCCCCCACTTTTGTTGATATTTAGTCAATCATTCGCACCTTACCCGCTTTTGGCAAACTATGGCCTTCTTGCAGCCAAACACCTCTGATCTCGCTTTTGATGATGTAAGGTTGGGCATTCAGACCTTGCTTCACCTGCTTTTCACCAAATATAGTCGGACATTCACACCCACTTGCATCCGAAGACCTCCGCCCCAAATTTTGTTGATATTTAGTCGGACATTCGCACCTTACCCGCTTTTGGCAAACTATGGCCTTCTTGCAGCCAAACACCTCTGATCTCGCTTTTGATGATGTAAGGTTGGGCATTCAGACCTTGCTTCACCTGCTTTTCACCAAATATAGTCGGACATTAACACCTTCTTGCAGCCGAACACTTCCGCTCCACCTTTTAGTGTTCTATCACACCTTTTTCTTCACCGCATTTTATACATTATGGTTGGAAATTTTCAACCACTCTCATCCGAAGACTTCTCCTCCCGCTTTTGTTAATATATTTGAACTTTAGTTGGACATTCAAACCTTCTTGCAGCTGAACCACCTCCGCTCCCTATTTTGATCATATATGGTCTGGCAATACTACCTTTTCTTACCCGTTTGTGAGTAATTATGGCTGGACATTCACACCTACTTGCAGCCGAACACAACCTCTCTCGCTTTTGATGATGTATGGACCGGCATTCTTACCTTTTCTAACACATTTTTCAGCAATTATGGTCGGAGATTCACACCTACTCACAGCCGAACAACTCCGCTCCCGCATTTGATGGTGTATAGTCGGGCATTCTCACCCTTTCTCATCAGCTTTTTGCAAATTATGATCTGACATTCACACCTACTTGCAGTCGAACAGCTCTGCTCCCGCTTTTGATTATGTATGGTTGGATATTCGAACCTTTTCTTAACTGCTTTTTACAAACTTTGGTCGGACGTTCACACCTTCTTGTAGCCGAACACATGCACTCCTGCTTTTGATGATGTATGGTTGGGCATTCGCACCTTTTTTTTACCCATTTTTCAGGTATTATGGGTGGACATTCACACCTTCTTGCAGCTGAACACCTCCTCTCCCACTTATGATCATGTGTGGTTTGATTTTCGAAAATGTTCTTTCATGTTTTCTAGCAATTATTGATGGACATTTAGACCTTCTTGCAGCTGAACACCACCTCTCCCGATTTTGATTGTGTATGGACCGGCATTTTTACCTTTTCTAACACATTTTTCAGCAATTATGGTTGGAGATTCACACCTACTCACAGCCGAACAACTCCGCTACCGCATTTGATGGTGTATAGTCGGGCATTCTCACCCTTTCTCATCAGCTTTTTGCAAATTATGATCTGACATTCACACCTACTTCCAGTCGAACAGCTCTGCTCCTGCTTTTGATTATGTTTGGTTAGATATTCGAACCTTTTCTTAACTGCTTTTTACAAACTTTGGTCGGATGTTCACAATATCTTGCAGCCGAACACCTCCGCTTCCGCTTTTGATGGTGTATATTCGGGCATACGAACCTTTTCTTACCCGCTTTTTACAAACCAAGGTCGGACTTTCACACCTTCTCTTAGCTGAACAATTCCGCTCCCTCTTTTGATTGTGTACAGTCGGGTAATTTAACCTTTTCTTACCCGCTTTTTACCATCTATGGTCGGACATTCACACCGTCTTACAGCGGAACACCTCCGCTCCCTCTTTTGATGATGTATGGTTAGGCATTCGCACCTTTTCTTACCCATTTTTCAGTAATTATGGGTAGACATTCACACCTTCTTGCAGCTGAACACCTCCTCTCCCGCTTATGATCATGTGCAGTTTGATATTCGAAAATTTTCTTTCATGTTTTCTAGCAATTATTGATGGACATTCAGACCGTCTTGCAGCTGAACACCTCCGCTCCCACTTTTGATGGTGTATAGTCGGGCTTTCGAGCCTTTTCTTCCCCGGTTTTTACAAATTATGGTTGGACATTCAGACCTTCTTGCAGCCGAAAACCTCCACTCCCTCTTTTGATCATACATTGTCGGGCATTCGCACCTTTTCTTACCCGCTTTTTACAAACCATGGTCGGACTTTCACACCTTTTAGTAGCCGAACAACTCCGCTCCTGCTATTGATTGTGTACAGTCGGGTATTTTAACCTTTTCTTACCCGCTTTTTACCAACTATGGTTGGACATTCACACCTTCTTACAGCAGAACACCTCCGCTCCCTGTTTTGATTATGTATGGTTTGACATTCCCACCTTCTCTCACCCGCCTTTTACTATGGTCGGCCATTCACAGCTTCCTCTCCACCATACTTGTATGGTGGGATATTCACACCCACTTGCATCCGAAGACCTCCGCCCCCACTTTTGTTGATATTTAGTCGGTCATTCGCACCTTACCCGCTTTTGGCAAACTATGGCCTTCTTGCAGCCAAACACCTCTGATCTCGCTTTTGATGATGTAAGGTTGGGCATTCAGACCTTGCTTCACCTGCTTTTCACCAAATATAGTCGGACATTCACACCTTCTTGCAGCCGAACACTTCCGCTTTTAGTGTTCTATGAGGCATTCACATATTTTTTTTCACCGTATTTTATAGATTATGGTTGGAAATTCTCACCCACTCTCATTCGAAGACCTCTCCTCCCGCTTTTGTTAATATATAGTCGGGCATTCGAACCTTTTCTTACCCGCTTTTTACAAATTATGGTCGAACATTCACTCCTACTTGCAGCTGAATACTTCCGCTCCACCTTTTAGGTATGTATGGTTGGCATTTGCACCTCTTTTTATACTGATTGCTGAAGATTAAGTTGTTCTTTCTCAAACTACAAATTTTTTTTAATTGTTGAAACTTGATTTGAAGTGGATAAATAAGGAGGACAAACAGTTTTAAGTCAGGCTGATAGAAGGAATTAATTTTATAGCAAAATCTGTATTTCGTCATATGTCGAGAGATGCTTATTTCTGAAGAAGTTCTTTCTCATTCTACAAAGTACAACGTTGTTTATCGTTGAAACTTGATTAGACATGAATATATATGAAGGACAAAGCAGTCTTAACTTGGTTTGAGTTAATGAATTCTTTTTATAGGAGAATCCGAATTCGTGCATAACTCATAAAATAGAGCTTATTTTCGGATTCCTGAAGAATGAGTCTGGTTCTTTCTCATAATACAAAGTTTGTTGTTTATTGTTGAAACTTCATCAGAAGTGAGGAAATAAATGAATGCCTATCAACAAATGTGGGATCTAAACTCTAGTGCTTCCTCTAAAATAATTTCCTTTCTCAATTTAGAAATGTGTGTGTGTAAGTCACAACACCCGTGACACCAAAACGGCTTTCTTTTCTCTACACTCTGCACTATGAGCACACACACCAAATCAGAAAGGCTTTTTTCTCTCTTTTCTACATTATGGACTGTGGGGACACAAAACCGCTCTCTCTCTTTTTTTTTTTTTATCGTGTGCCAGGGCGTTGTCTCACGTATTAGATTATGCTTAAGATACGAATGGGTTTATCAGTCACATCAGAATCCATACATACTGATCCTCCCGTAATAAAATGGTCGGATCTTATCAAACACACTTTGTTTCTTGTGACAATCAAGTCAGCGAAACAGCGTATACACGTCAAGACACTGAATCAAGTTTGCCACAAGAACTCATAAGTTTGGCAGTATTGCTCTGCCGTCAGCAATCATACACCCATTTTATTTTCGTGAGACATGTGCAAACACCTGTTCATCTACTGTTCTATCACTATGAATTAGTGATCTATTATCAATAAGGATACTTCTACAACTACTATCAAAGTATGTCCGGACTTCTTATGTTGTCAGTTGCTATATATGAATAAGTGGGTAGCTACTGACAAGCATTAAGCATGTCACACAGCCCAAACATATAACATTTCAGGACACACCACACAGTTAACAACCACAGTGAAGTGTCAAAGCCCAAACATGTAATGAAAAAATGAAAGGTATGACCTTTTAGAAGATATACAGCTTTACATGCTAGGGCAAGTACCTTTAGTTGTAGGAGGGGATTTTAACTGTATCTTGAGCAGGAAAGATAGAAAAAGAGCAGGGGTAGATTTTAAAGTGGATAAGACTTCGATTTTACTTCAGGGCATATGCAGGGATTTTAAGCTTACTGACTGTTTTAAAACCATGCATCCCAGAGAGGAGGGCTTCACCTGGTTTAGTCATGATGGCACCAGAGCCTCTCGCATTGATTATTTCTTTACTAGAGATTGCCCACCCACTGATGTTAGATTAACCCCTGTTTTCTTTTCAGACCACCTTATGCTCTCCTGCACCCTTTCACCCCCTTCTGGTGTGACGGTAGGAAGTGGTCTGTGGAAACTCAACTGTTCCCTGTTGGAGGATGAAATCATAGTCAGTCAGTACAGGGAATGTTATAAAGAGTGGCAGACCCTTCAAGACCTCCACGAAACACATGCACAATGGTGGGAAATGGTGAAGGAAACGACCCAGACTTTTTTTAAACAGCAAGGTAAACGTAAAAAAAGGAAAGAGAATAGATGTATGATGGGACTACATAAACGCTTACAGCGCTACTTTAAACTAAATCAGTGTGGCATAGACTTTAAAGAAGAAATCAAAGATGTCAAAAAGGAAATGTCAGTTTTAGCAGAAATAAAGAGTAAAGGAATTTTTGTAAGAAGCAGGGAGCAGGAAATTGAGGAAGGTGAAAAAGAAAGAAAGTTATAAATAAAAAGGAGTGTATTCAAAATCTAAAAAGAGAAGATGGGTTTTTAACAAAATCCACACAAGAGATGATTGAAACTGTACATACCTTTTATAGTAACATGTACAAAGAGAAACCAGTGCACTTGGAAACATCGGCAGAAATCTTAAAATTCGTTGACAAAACCGTAAAAGAGAATGCACACTTGACACAGAATTTTACTGCTTTAGAGTTAAAAAAATGCCTAACAGGTTTTAAGAGAAGTCGAGCTCCGGGTTTAGACGGGCTTCCTGCAGAATTCTATCTGACCTATTGGGACCTTTTATCATCAGACATTTTAGATGTTTTTAAAGATTTTGAAAAACTCGACCGACTGCCTGACAGTTTTAGAGTGGGAATAGTGACTCTACTTTATAAAAAAAATGATAAGACTGACCTAAAGAATTGGAGGCCCATCACACTTTTAAACTTTGACTGTAAACATTTTAGCAAGGTTTTAGCGACACGGATGTCCTCTGTTTTAGAGGAGGTAATTCACCCAGACCAAGCTTGTGCCATCTCAGGGAGACAACTCACCGACAGCCTCGTACTGATTCGAGACATCATTGATTACGCTAGAGACAGAAACACCCGGCTTGTCATCTTAAATTTAGACTTTGAAAAAGCATTTGATCGGGTCTCGCATCAATATCTCTTTCAGGTGTTGCAGCCATCGAAAAGGGCCCGATTGTTCCTACTTGGTGAGCTTTGCTTGGTTGAGACGCTTGCCCCCCCCCCCTGCTCCTCGGCTGACCAAGTAGAAACAATCTATTCGATGGCTGCCTTGTCTTTTACTCTGTGCAAAAGACAAGGCAGCCACAAACACCACGGGAACACCGTATTGAGGCTTTGTTCTGACCATTCATTCGGTGTCGCGTTTCTTTCAAGCAATTCTCCCGGTTAGCCCGCACTCGGCTCGCTCCCAGAGCCGTGTTAAAGTCCACTTCGCATTCACTCTCTTTTCTCAGCAGATTAAAAGAAAGTTTCATCTTGGGCTCCCTGAAACTTCCATCCTACACCGCTGTTTGCTTTTTCACAAGAGCAGAGGAGAGCGCACCGTTCCCAGCGGCACTGCAGTACCGGGTCGAGGCTTGGAGTGAACGGAGCAAGCTTCTTTTTCAACTCCTATTCTTAAAAATCCATTTAATATGTTGTCCTCGTATAGAGGACATATTAAACTGATAAGAACAGATCTTAGCCAAAAGGCCGAGAAGCGATAACTGTCCACTGTTTCAGGTCCGAGGGCCCTTGCTGGCACAATGCGCACTTGTAGCAGTGTTCTTTTTATGGCCATAGGTGGCCAGAGTGTCACGTTGCACCTCCGCCCACCCGCTGCACTGAGCACTCTTCAGCCCTTTTAAATGGTATAACTTTGCACTCCCGCATGCTCCAGCAAGCACCATTCAAGCAACAACTTTGCACTCCAGCTTCGAACATCGGCACAGTCGCAACAAGTAAGGCGACTCTACTCAGAGAAGTCACTCTGCAAAGTAGCAAGATTTCTTTTGCACAGACAGAAAGGGCTTCACCCGCAAAGGTAAAGCCTGCCAATAATAGAAACAACTCATTAGTGCTGCTCTCCACGGAAGTCTTTAGTAAAAGGCGAAAGACTTGTATGTTATGAAGAGAAACCAGAGTACGATTATCCGTCACTGCGGGAGCAGGGCATCAGGCGTGGTGAGCTTTGCTTGGTTGAGACGCTTGGTTGAGTCGATGGCTGCCTTGTCTTTTACTCTATGCAAAAGACAAGGCAGCAACAAAAACACCACGAGAATCCCGTATTGAGGCTTTGTTCTGACCGCTCATTCAGTGTCGCGTTTCTTTCAAGCAATTCTCCCGGTTAGCCCACACTCGGCTCGCTCCCATAGCCGTGTTAAAGTCTACTTCGCATTCACTCTCTTTTCTCTCTTGGGATTGGGATTGGGATTTTATCTATAAAATGAATTCCTTCACTCAAACTATGTTAAAACTGCTTTGTCGTTCATATTTACCATGTCTAGAAAGATTTATACAAAAAAAACAACGTTGTACTTTGCAGTAAAAGAAAGAGCAAATCTAAAGTTTCAGGAATCCGAGAATAAGCTTACTTTCATGAGTGCTTCACGATTTCGGATTTTGCTATAAAATGAATTCCTTCACTCAAACTAAATTAAAACTGCTAAACCGCTAATCTGTTACATGTAAGGCAGATGTCAAATTCACCGAAATAGGATCTAAGGGTATTCGGCCAATCGAGCTGTAGCAGCTTCGGTAAAAGAGTATAAGTTGAAGAGTTTGTGAATAAAGGTGTGCGCACACATAGTGAACTGTAGGAAAATAGGCAGGGAGCAATGCCGGCTGGGGTATATGTTCTTGTATGTTGTCTGACTGTTTGATTTGAATGTGTTGTGTAAGTGTCCTGTTGAATGTTTGGGCTTTGACACTTCACTGTGGTTGTTAACTGTGTGGTGTGTCCTGAAATGTTATATGTTTGGGCTGTGTGACATGCTTAATGCTTGTCAGTAGCTACCCACTTATTCATATATAGCAACTGACAACATAAGAAGTCTGGACATACTTTGATAGTAGTTGTAGAAGTATCCTTATTGATAATAGATAAACTAATTCATAGTGATAGAACAGTAGATGAACAGGTGCCTGCACGTCTCACGAAAATAAAATGGGTGTATGATTGCTGACGGCAGAGCAATACTGCCAAACTTATGAGTGCTTGTGGCAAACTTGATTCAGTGTCTTGACGTGTATACGCTGTTTCGCTGACTTGATTGTCACAAGAAACAAAGTGTGTTTGATAAGATCCGACCATTTTATTACGGGAGGATCAGTATGTATGGATTCTGATGTGACTGATAAACCCATTCGTATCTTAAGCATAATCTAATACGTGAGACAACGCCCTGGCACACAATCAAAAAAAAAAAGAGAGAGCGGTTTTGTGTCCCCACAGTCCATAATGTAGAAAAGAGAGAAAAAAGCCTTTCTGATTTGGTGTGTGTGCTCATAGTGCAGAGTGTAGAGAAAAGAGAGAAAAGAAAGCCGTTTTGGTGTCACGGGTGTTGTGACTTACACACACACATTTCTGAATTGAGAAAAGAAATTATTTTAGAGGAAGCAGTAGAGTTTAGATCCCACATTTGTTGATAGGCATTCATTTATTTCTTCACTTCTGATGAAGTTTCAACAATAAACAACAAACTTTGTATTATGAGAAAGAACCAGACTCATTCTTCAGGAATCCGAAAATAAGCACGAATTCGGATTCTCCTATAAAACGAATTAATTAACTCAAACCAAGTTAAGACTGCTTTTTCCTTCATATTTATTCATGTCTAATCAAGTTTCAACGATAAACAACGTTGTACTTTGTAGAATGAGAAAGAACTTCTTCAGCAATAAGCATCTCTCGACATATGACGAAAT
Organism: Leuresthes tenuis; assembly: GCF_036924035.1. Taxonomy (NCBI): domain Eukaryota; kingdom Metazoa; phylum Chordata; class Actinopteri; order Atheriniformes; family Atherinopsidae; genus Leuresthes; species Leuresthes tenuis. The sequence goes on along the minus strand of NW_027325468.1, from coordinate 29,511 downwards.
ACAGATTTTGCTATAAAATTAATTTCTTCTATCAGCGTGACTTAAAACTGTTTGCCCTCCTTATTTATCCACTTCAAATCAAGTTTCAACAATTAAAAAAAAATTGTAGTTTGAGAAAGAACAACTTAATCTTCAGCAATCAGTATAAAAAGAGGGCAACAAAAGGTGCAAATGCCAACCATACATCACTAAAAGGTGGAGCGGAAGTATTCAGCGTCAAGTAGGTGTGAATGTTCGACCAAAATTTGTAAAAAGTGGGTAAGAAAAGGTTCGAATGCCCGACTAAATATTAACAAAAGCGGGAGGAGAGGTCTTCGGATGAGAGTGGGTGAGAATTTCCTACCATACAAGTATGGTGGAGAGGAAGCTGTGATTGGCCGACAATAGTAAAAAGCAGGTGAGAAAAGGTGCGAATGTCAAAACATACATGATCAAAACAGGGAGCGGAGGTGTTTGGCTGCAACAAGGTGTGAATGTCTACCCATAATTAATGAAAAACGGGCAACAAGTAGGTTCGAAATTCCAACCATACATCATCAAAAGCAGGAGTGGATGTGTTCGGCTTCAAGAAGGTATGAATGTCCATTAATAATTGCTATAAAACATGAAAGAAAATTTTCGAATATCAAACCGCACATAATCGTAAGCGGGAGAGGAGGTGTTCCGCTGCAAGAAGGTGTGAATATCCACCCATAATTACTGAAAAATGGGTAAGAAAAGGTGCGAATGCCCAACCATACATCATCAAAAGCAGGAGTGGATGTGTTCGGCTACAAGAAGGTTTGAATGTCCGACCATAGTTTGTAAAAAGCGGGTAAGAACAGGTTTGTATGCCCGACTGTACACAATCAAAAGAGGGAGCGGAGTTGTTCAGCTACAAGAAGGTGTGAAAGTCCGACCATGGTTTGTAAAAAGCGGGTAAGAACAGGTTCGTATGCCCGAATATACACCATCAAATGCGGGAGCGGAGGTGTTCGGCTGTGAGTAGGTGTGAATCTCCAACCATAATTGCTGAAAAATGTGTTAGAAAAGGTAAGAATGCCGGTCCATACATCATCAAAAGCGGGAGAAGTGGTGTTCGGCTGCAAGTAGGTGTGAATGTCCAGCCATAATTACTCACAAATGGGCCAGGACGAAAGCCACACTGCATCTCCTGAATCCGAGGCTCGATTATCCGACGGATCCTCCTCTCCAATACCCCCGAATAGACCTTACCAGGGAGGCTGAGGAGTGTGATACCCCTATAGTTGGAACACACCCTCCGGTCCCCCTTTTTAAAGAGGGGGACCACCACCCCAATCTGCCAGTCCAGAGGCACTGTCCCCGATGTCCACGCGATGCTGCAGAGGCGTGTCAGCCAAGACAGCCCTACAACATCCAGAGCCTTGAGAAACTCAGGACGGACCTCATCCACCCCCGGGGCCTTGCCACCGAGGAGCTTTTTGACCACCTCGGCAACCTCAGCCCCAGAAATGGGAGGCCCTGTCTCCGAGCTCTCCGACTCTGCCTCTTCCGAGCACGTGTTGGTAGGATTGAGGAGTTCCTCGAAGTACTCCCCCCACCGACTCACAACATCCCTAGTTGAGGTCAGCAAAGCCCCGTCCCCACTGTAAACAGTGTTGACTGTGAGCCGCTTCCCCCCCCTGAGACGCCGGATGGTGGACCAGAATCTCTTCGAGGCCGTCCGGAAATCGTTCTCCATGGTCTCACCGAACTCCTCCCAGGCCCGAGTTTTTGCCTCAGCAACCGCCGAAGCCGCAGCCCGTCTGGCCTGTCGGTACCTATCAGCTGCTTCCAGGGTCCCACTGGCCAAAAAGGCCCGATAGGACTCCTTCTTCAGCTTGACGGCTTCCCTCACCACTGGTGTCCACCAGCAGGTTCGAGGGTTGCCGCCACGACAGGCACCGACCACCTTACGGCCACAACTCCGATCAGCTGCCTCGGCAATGGAGTCACGGAACATGGCCCATTCGGACTCAATGTCCCCCACCTCCCCCGGGATATGGTTGAAGCTCTGCCGGAGGTGGGAGTTAAAGCTCCTTCTGACGGGGGATTCTGACAAACGCTCCCAGCAGACCCTCACAATACGTTTGGGCCTGCCAGGTTTGATCGGCATCCTCCCCCACCAGCGGAGCCAACTCACCACCAGGTGGTGATCAGTTGACAGCTCCGCCCCTCTCTTCACCCGAGTGTCCAGGACATACGGCCGCAAGTCCGATGATACAACCACAAAGTCGATCATCGAACTGCGGCCAAGGGTGTCCTGGTGCCAAGTGCACATATGGACACCCTTATGTCTGAACATGGTGTTCGTTATGGACAGTCCATGACCAGCACAGAAGTCCAACAACATAACACCACTCTGGTTCAGATCGGGGGGGCCGTTCCTCCCAATCACACCCCTCCAGGTCTCACTGTCATTGCCCACGTGAGCATTGAAGTCCCCCAGCAGAACGAGGGAGTCTCCGGTAGGAGCATTCTCCAGTGCCTCCCCCAGAGACTCCAAAAAGGGTGGGTACTCTGAACTGCTGTTTGGCGCATAGGCACAAACAAGTCAGGACTCGTCCCCCCACCCGAAGGCGGAGGGAGGCTACCCTCTCGTTCACTGGGGTAAACCCCAATGTACTGGCACACAGCCGGGGGGCAATAAGTATGCCCACACCTGCTCTGCGCCTCTCACCACGGGCAACTCCAGAGTGGAAGAGAGTCCAACCCCTCTCAAGAGGACTGGTTCCAGAGCCCAAGCCGTGCGTCGAGGTGAGTCCGACTGTATCTAGCCGGAACCGCTCAGCCTCGCGCACCAGCTCCGGCTCCTTCCCCAACAGAGAGGTGACATTCCACGTCCCAAGAGCTAGCTTCAGTAGCCGAGGATCAGACCGCCAAGGCCTCTGCCTTCGGCCGCTACCCAGCTCACATCGCACCCGACCCCCTTGGCCCCTCCCACGGGTGGTGAGCCCGTCGGAAGAGGGGGACCCACGTCATCATTTCGGGCTATGCCCAACCGAGCCCCATGGGCACAGACCCGGCCACCAGGCGCCCGCTGCCGGGCCCCACCCCCGGGCCTGGCTCCGGGGGGAGGCCCCGGTGTCCCATATCCGGGCAAGGGATCACGAGGTCCAAATTTTTTGTTCATCATAAGGGGTCTTTTGAGCTGTTCTTTGTCTGGTCCCTCATCTAGGATCTGTTTGCCTTGGGTGACCCTACCAGGGGCTTAAAGCCCCGGGCAACATAGCTCCCAGACTCATTGGGGCACGCAAACTCCCCCACCACGATAAGGTGACAGCTCAGGAGGGAGAATCCCGACTATACACCATCAAATGCGGTAGCGGAGATGTTCGGCTGTGAGTAGGTGTGATTCTCCAACCATAATTGCTGAAAAATGTGTTAGAAAAGGTAAGAATGCCGGTCCATACATCATCAAAAGCGGGAGAGGTGGTGTTCGGCTGCAAGTAGGTTTGAATGTCCAACCATAGTAAGTAATAGGCGGGTAAGAAAAGGCTCGAATGCCACACTATATACCATCAAAAGCGGAAGCGGAGGTGTTCGGCTGCAAGACGGTGTGAACGTCCGACCAAAGTTTGTAAAAAGCAGTTAAGAAAATGTTCGAATATCCAACCAAACATAATCAAAAGCGGGAGCAGAGCCGTTCGACTGCAAGTAGGTGTGAATATCAGATCATAATTTGCAAAAAGCTGTTGAGAAAGGGTGAGAATGCCCGACTATACACTATCAAATGTGGGAGCGGAGTTGTTCGGCTGTGAGTAGGTGTGATTCTACAACCATAATTGCTGAAAAATGTGTTAGAAAAGGTAAGAATGCCGGACCATATATCACCAAAAGCGGGAGAGGTTGTGTTCGGCTGCAAGTAGGTGTGAATGTCCAGCCATAATTACTCACAAACGGGTAAGAAAGGGTACTATTGCCAGACCATATATGATCAAAACAGGGAGCGGAGGTGGTTCAGCTGCAAGAAGGTTTGAATGTCCGACTAAAGTTTGTAAAAAGCGGGTAAGACAAGGTGTGAATTCCCGACAATGTATGATCAAAAGAGGAGTGGAGGTTTTCGGCTGCAAGAAGGTCTGAATGTCCACCCATAATTACTGAAAAATGGTTAAGAAAAGGTGCGAAAGCCCAACCGCACATGATCATAAGTGGATGAGAAGGTGTTCGACTGCAAGTAGGTGTGAATGTAAGATCATAATTTGTAAAAAGCGGGTAAGAAAAGGTAAGAATGCCCAACCATAAATTATCAAAAGCGGCAGCAGAGTTTCGACTGGTATTTATCAATGTCTAGATAGATTTCAACAAAAAACAACGTTGTACTTTGCAGTAAAAGAAAGTGCAAATCAAAAGTTTTAGGAATCCGAGAATAAGCTTATTTTCATGAGTTCTGCACGATTTCGGATTTTATGTATAAAATGAATTCCTTCACGCAAACTAAGTTAACACTGCTTTGTCATTCATATGTACCCATTTCTACATATATTTCAAGCATAAACTTCCTCATACTACCCTGAATGAGAAAGAGCAACACTTGTGATTAAGCCATACGCCCCTTTTGAGGAGTTCTGCATGGTTTGGGATTTTATCTATAAAATTAATTCCTTCACTCAAACTATGTTAAAACGGCTTTTACCTTCATATTTATCAATGTCTCGATAGATTTAAACAAAAAAACAACGTTGTACTTTGCAATAAAAGAAAGAGCAAATCAAAAGTTTTAGGAATCCGAGAATAAGCTTATTTTCATGAGTTCTGCACGATTTCGGATTTTATGTATAAAATGAATTCATTCACTCAAACCAAGTTAAAACTGCTTTTTCCTTCATATTTATTAATGTCTAGATCGACTTCAACAAAGAACAACATTGTATTTTGCAGTAGAAGAAAGAGCAAAACTGAAGGATCAGGAATCCGAGAATAAGCTTCTTTTCATACGTTCTGCATGATTTGGGATTTTATGTATAAAATTAATTCCTTCACTCAAACTAAGTTAACACTGCTTTGTCCTTCATATGTACCCATTTCTACATATATTTCAAGCATAAACTTCCTCATACTACCCTGAATGAGAAAGAGCCACACTTGTGATTAAGCCATACGCCCCTTTTGAGGAGTTCTGCATGATTTGGGATTTTATCTATAAAATCAATTCCTTCACTCAAACTATGTTAAAACGGCTTTTACCTTCATATTTATCAATGTCTCGATAGATTTAAACAAAAAAACAACGTTGTACTTTGCAGTAAAAGAAAGAGCCAATCAAAAGTTTTAGAAATCCGAGAATAAGCTTATTTTCATGAGTTCTGCACGATTTCGGATTTTATGTATAAAATGAATTCATTCACTCAAACCAAGTTAAAACTGCTTTTTCATTCATATTTATCAATGTCTAGATCGACTTCAACAAAGAACAACATTGTATTTTGCAGTAGAAGAAAGAGCAAAACTGAAGGATCAGGAATCCGAGAATAAGCTTATTTTCTTATGGGCAAGTGGGAACTGCTTTGTCCTTCGTATTTATCAATGTGTAGATGGATTTCAACTTCTTCTACTGCAAAGTCCAATGTTTTTCTTTGTTGAAGTCAATCTAGACATTGATGAATATGGAAGGACAAAGCAGTTTTAACTTGGTTTGAGCAAAGCAATTCATTTTATAGCAAAATCCGAAATCGTGCAGAACTCATGAAAGCAGGCTTATACTCGGATTCCTGAAACTTTAGATTTGCTCTTTCTTTTACTGCAAAGTACAACGTTGTTTTTTTGTTTAAATCTTTCTAGACATGGTAAATATGAAGGACAAATCAGTTTTAACATAGTTTGAGTGAAGTAATGCATTTTATAAGCAAAATCCCAAATCATGCAAAACTCACGAAAAGCTTTTTCTCGCTTTTCACTGCTTTTTACAAACTTTGGTCGGACGTTCACACCTTCTTGCATCCGAACACCTCCGCTTCCGCTTTTGATGATGTATATTCGGGCATTCGAACCTTTTATTACCCGCTTTTTACAAACCATTGTTGTACTTTCACACCTTCTTGCAGCCGAACACCACCTCTCCCGCTTTTGATGATGTATGGTCCAGTATTCTTACCTTTTCTAACACATTTTTCAGCAATTATGGTCGGACATTCACACCTACTCACAGCTGGACACCTCCGCTCCCGCTTTTGATCATACAATGTCGGGACATCGCTCCTTGTCTTACCAGCTTTTTACAAACTTTAGTCGAACATTCAAACTTTCGTGTATCCGAAAACCTCCGCTCTCTCTTTTGATCATACATTGTCGGACATTCGCACCTTTTCTTACTGGCTTTTTACAAACCATGGTCGGACTGTCACACCTTCTTGTAGCCGAACACATCCGCTCCCGCTATTGATTGTGTACAGTCGGGTATATTAACCTTTTCTTACCCGCTTTTTACCAAGTATGGTTGGACATTCACACCTTCGTACAGCGGAACACCTCCGCTCCCTCTTTTGATGGTGTATGTTCGGGCATTCAAACCTTTTCTTACCCGCTTTTTCCAAACTATGGTCGGCTATTCACAGCTTCCTCTCCATCCACCATACTTGTATGGTGGGATATTCACACCCACTTGCATCCAAAGACCTCCGCCCCAAATTTTGTTGATATTTAGTCGGACATTCGCACCTTACCCGCTTTTGGCAAACTATGGCCTTCTTGCAGCCAAACAACTCTGATCTTGCTTTTGATGATGTAAGGTTGGGCATTCAGACCTTGCTTCACCTGCTTTTCACCAAATATAGTCGGACATTCACACCTTCTTGCAGCCGAACACTTCCGCTCCACCTTTTAGTGTTCTATCACACCTTTTTTTTCACCGCATTTTATACATTATGGTTGGAAATTTTCAACCACTCTCATCCGAAGACCTCTCCTCCCGCTTTTGTTAATATATTTGAACTTTAGTTTGACATTCAAACCTTCTTGCAGCTGATCCACCTCCGCTCCCTGTTTTGATCATATATGGTCTGGCTACTACCTTTTCTTACCCGTTTGTGAGTAATTATGGCTGGACATTCACACCTACTTGCAGTCGAACACAACCTCTCTCGCTTTTGATGATGTATGGACCGGCATTTTTACCTTTTCTAACACATTTTTCAGCAATTATGGTCGGAGATTCACACCTACTCACAGCCGAACAACTCCGCTCCCGCATTTGATGATGTATAGTCGGGCATTCTCACCCTTTCTCATCAGCTTTTTGCAAATTATGATCTGACATTCACACCTACTTGCAGTCGAACAGCTCTGCTCCCGCTTTTGATTATGTTTGGTTGGATATTCGAACCTTTTCTTAACTTCTTTTTACATATTTTGGTTGGATGTTCACACCTTCTTGTAGCCGAACACTTCCACTCCTGCTTTTGATGATGTATGGTTGGGCATTCACACCTTTTTTTTGCCCATTTTTCAGGAATTATGGGTGCATATTCACACCTTGCAGCTGAACACCTCCTATCCCACTTATGATCATGTGCGGTTTGATTTTCGAAAAGTTTCTTTCATGTTTTCTAGCAATTATTGATGGACATGTAGACCTTCTTGCAGCTGAACACCTCCGCTTCCGCTTTTGATGATACATTGTCAGGCATTCGCACCTTGTCTTACCCACTTTTTACAAACTTTAGTCGAACAGTCACACCTTTTTGCAGCCGAACACCACCTCTCCCGCTTTTGATGATGTATGGTCCAGCATTCTTACCTTTTCTAACACATTCTTCAGCAATTATGGTCGGACATTCACACCTACTCAGAGCCGAACACCTCCGCTCCCGCATTTGATGGTGTATAGTCGGGCATTCTCACCCTTTCTCATCAGCTTTTTACAAATTATGATCTGACATTCACACCTGCTTTTGATAATGTATTGTTAGGCATTCGCACCTTTTTTTTTACCCATTTTTCATGAATTATGGGTGGACATTCACACCTTCTTGAAGCCGAACACCTCCTCTACCGCTTATGATCATGTGCGGTTTGATATTCGAAAATTTACTTTCTTGTTTTAAAGCAATTATTGATGGACATTCAAACCTTCTTTTTGATGGTGTATAGTTGGGCTTTCGAGCCTTTTCTTCCCGGTTTTTACAAACCATGGTCGGACTTTCACACCTTCTTGTAGCCGTACAACTCCGCTCCCGCTATTGATTGTGTACAGTCGGGTATTTTAACCTTTTCTTACCCGCTTTTTACCAACTATGGTCGGACATTCACACCGTCTTACAGCAGAACACCTCTGCTCCCGCTTTTGATGGTGTATAGTCGGGCATTCGAACCTTTTCTTACCCGCTTTTTACAAACTATGGTGGGACATTCAAACCTTCTTGTATCCGAAAACCTCCGCTCTCTCTTTTGATCATACATTGTCGGACATTCGCACCTTTTCTTACCCGCTTTTTACAAACCATGGTCGGACTTTCACATCTTCTTGTAGCCGAACACATCCGCTCCCGCTATTGATTGTGTACAGTCGGGTATTTTAACCTTTTCTTACCCGCTTTTTACAAACCATTGTTGGACTTTCACACCTTCTTACAGCCGAACACCACCTCTCCCGCTTTTGATGATGTATGGTCCAGTATTCTTACCTTTTCTAACACATTTTTCAGCAATTATGGTCGGACATTCACACCTACTCACAGCTGGACACCTCCGCTCCCGCTTTTGATCATACAATGTCGGGACATCGCTCCTTGTCTTACCAGCTTTTTACAAACTTTAGTCGAACATTCACACCTTCTTGCAGCTGAACACCTCCGCTCCCGCTTTTGATGATGTATAGTCGGGCTTTCGAGCCTTTTCTTACCCGGTTTTTACAAATTATGGTTGGACATTCAGACCTTGCAGCCGAACACCTCCGCTCTCTCTTTTGATCATACATTGTCGGGCATTCGCACCTTGTCTTACCCGCTTTTTACAAACTATAGTCAGACATTCACACCTTGCAGCTGAACCTCCGCTCCCTGTTTTGATCATGTATGGTCTGGCAATACTACCTTTTCTTCCCCCGTTTGTGAGTAATTATGGCTGGACAGTCACACCTACTTGCAGTCGAACAGCTCTGCTCCCGCTTTTGATTATGTTTGGTTGGATATTCGAACCTTTTCTTAACTGCTTTTTACAAACCATGGTCGTACTTTCACACCGTCTTGTAGCCGAACAACTCCGCTCTCGCTATTGATTTTGTACAGTCGGGTATTTTAACCTTTTCTTACCCGCTTTTTACCAACTATGGTCGGACATTCACACCGTCTTACAGCGGAACACCTCCACTCCCGCTTTTTATGGTGTATAGTCGGGCATTTTAACCTTTTCTTACCCGCTATTTACAAACTATGGTAGGACATTCAAACTTTCGTGTATCCGAAAACCTCCGCTCTCTCTTTTGATCATACATTGTCGGACATTCGCACCTTTTCTTACCGGCTTTTTACAAACCATGGTCGGACTGTCACACCTTCTTGTAGCCGAACACATCCGCTCCCGCTATTGATTGTGTACAGTCGGGTATATTAACCTTTTCTTACCCGCTTTTTACCAAGTATGGTTGGACATTCACACCTTCGTACAGCGGAACACCTCCGCTCCCTCTTTTGATGGTGTATGTTCGGGCATTCAAACCTTTTCTTACCCGCTTTTTCCAAACTATGGTCAGCTATTCACAGCTTCCTCTCCACCCACCATACTTGTATGGTGGGATATTCACACCCACTTGCATCCGAAGACCTCCGCCCCAAATTTTGTTGATATTTAGTCGGACATTCGCACCTTACCCGCTTTTGGCAAACTATGGCCTTTTTGCAGCCAAACAACTCTGATCTTGCTTTTGATGATGTAAGGTGGGGCATTCAGACCTTGCTTCACCTGCTTTTCACCAAATATAGTCGGACATTCACACCTTCTTGCAGCCGAACACTTCCGCTCCACCTTTTAGTGTTCTATCACACCTTTTTTTTCACCAAAAAACACAACCAAGTAGGAACAATCGGGCCCTATTCGATGGCTGCCATGTCTTTTACTCTGTGCAAAAGACAAGGCAGCAACAAAAACACCACGAGAATCCCGTATTGAGGCTTTGTTCTGACCGCTCATTCGGGGTCGCATTTCTTTCAAGCAATTCTCCTGGTTAGCCCACACTCGGCTCGCTCCCATAGCCGTGTTAAAGTCTACTTCGCATTCACTCTCTTTTCCCATCAGACTCTTGGGATTTTATCTATAAAATGAATTCCTTCACTCAAACTATGTGAAAACTGCTTTGTCCTTAATATTTACCATGTCTAGAAAGATTTAAACAAAAAAAACAACGTGTACTTTGCAGTAAAAGAAAGAGCAAATCTAAAGTTTCAGGAATCCGAGAATAAGCTTACTTTCATGAGTTCTTCACGATTTCGGATTTTGCTATAAAATGAATTCCTTCACTCAAACTAAATGAAAACTGCTAAACCGCTAATCTGTTATATGTAAGGCAGATGTCAAATTCACCGAAATAGGATCAAAGGGTATTCGGCCAATCGAGCTGTAGCAACTTCGGTAAAAGAGTATAAGTTGAAGAGTTTGTGAATAAAGGTGTGCGCACACATAGTGTGCTGTACGAAAATAGGCAGGGAGCAATGCCGGCTGGGGTATATGTTCTTGTATGTTGTCTGACTGTTTGATTTGAATGTGTTGTGTAAGTGTCTTGTTGAATGTTACATGTTTGGGCTTTGACACGCTTCACTGTGGTTGTTAACTGTGTGGTGTGTCCTGAAATGTTATATGTTTGGGCTGTGTGACATGCTTAATGCTTGTCAGTAGCTACCCACTTATTCATATACTATCAAAGTATGTCCAGACTTCTTATGTTGTCAGTTCCCATCAAAAGCGGAAGCGGAGGTCTTCGGATGCAAGTGGGTGTGAATATCCCACCATACAAGTATGGTGGAGAGGAAGCTGTGAATGGCCGACCATAGTAAAAGGCGGGTGAGAGAAGGTGCGAATGCCTAACCATACATCATCAAAAGAGGGAGCGGAGGTGTTCCGCTGTAAGACGGTGTGAATGTCCGACCATAGATGGTAAAAAGCGGGTAAGAAAAGGTTAAATTACCCGACTGTACACAATCAAAAGAGGGAGCGGAGTTGTTCAGCTAAGAGAAGGTGTGAAAGTCTGACCTTGGTTTCTAAAAAGCGGGTAAGAAAAGGTTCGTATGCCCGAATATACACCATCAAAAGCGGAAGCGGAGGTGTTCGGCTGCAAGATATTGTGAACGTCCAACCAAAGTTTGTAAAAAGCAGTTAAGAAAAGGTTCGAATATCTAACCAAACATAATCAAAAGCGGGAGCAGAGCTGTTCGACTGGAAGTAGGTGTGAATGTCAGATCATAATTTTCAAAAAGCTGATGAGAAAGGGTGAGAATGCCCGACTATACATCATCAAATGCGGGAGCGGAGTTGTTCGGCTGTGAGTAGGTGTGAATCTCCGACCATAATTGCTGAAAAATGTGTTAGAATAGGTAAAAATGCCGGTCCATACATCATCAAAAGCGAGAGAGGTTGTGTTCGGCTGCAAGTAGGTGTGAATGTCCAGCCATAATTACTCACAAACGGGTAAGAAAAGGTAGTATTGCCAGACCATATATGATCAAAACAGGGAGCGGAGGTGGTTCAGCTGCAAGAAGGTTTGAATGTCCGACTAAAGTTCAAATATATTAAAGAAAGCGGGAGGAGAGGTCTTCGGATGAGAGTGGTTGAAAATTTCCAACCATAATGTATAAAATGCGGTGAAAAAAAGGTGTGATAGAACACTAAAAGGTGGAGCGGAAGTGTTCGGCTGCAAGAAGGTGTGAATATCCGACTATATTTGGTGAAAAGCAGGTGAAGCAAGGTCTGAATGCCCAACCTTACATCATCAAAAGCGAGATCAGAGGTGTTTGGCTGCAAGAAGGCCATAGTTTGCCAAAAGCGGGTAAGGTGCGAATGTCCGACTAAATATCAACAAAATTTGGGGCAGAGGTCTTCGGATGCAAGTGGGTGTGAATATCCAACCATACAAGTATGGTGGAGAGGAAGCTGTGAATAGCCGACCATAGTTTGGAAAAAGCGGGTAAGAAAAGGTTTGAATACCCGAACATACACCATCAAAAGAGGGAGCGGAGGTGTTCCACTGTACGAAGGTGTGAATGTCCGACCATAGTTGGTAAAAAGCGGGTAAGAAAAGGTTAAAATACCCGACTGTACACAATCAATAGCGGGAGCGGAGTTGTTCGGCTACTAAAAGGTGTGAAAGTCCGACCCTGGTTTGTAAAAAGCGGGCAAGAAAAGGTTCGAATGCCCGAACATACACCAACAAAAGAGGGAGCGGAGGTGTTCGGCTGCAAGAAGGTGTGAACGTCCGACCAAAGTTTGTAAAAAAGCAGTTAAGAAAAGGTTCGAATATCTAACCAAACATAATCAAAAGCGGGAGCAGAGCTGTTCGACTGCAAGTAGGTGTGAATGTCAGATCATAATTTGCAAAAAGCTGATGAGAAAGGGTGAGAAATCCCGACTATACACCATCAAATGCGGTAGCGGAGTTGTTCGGCTGTGAGTAGGTGTGATTCTCCAACCATAATTGCTGAAAAATGTGTTAGAAAAGGTAAGAATGCCGGTCCATACATCATCAAAAGCGGGAGAGGTGGTGTTCGGCTGCAAGTAGGTGTGAATGTCCATTAATAATTGCTTTAAAACATGAAAGAAAATTTTCGAATATCAAACCTTACATGATCATTAGCGGGAGAGGAGGTGTTCAGCTGCAAGAAGATGTGAATATCCACCCATAATTACTGAAAAATGGGTAGGAAAAGATGCGAATGTCCAACCATAAATCATCAAAAGCAGGAGTGGAGTTGTTCAGCTACAAGAAGGTATGAAAGTCCAACCATGGTTTGTAAAAAGCGGGTAAGAGAAGGTTCGAATACCCGAATATATACCATCAAAAGCGGAAGTGGGGGTGTTCGGCTGCAAGAAGGTGTGAACGTCCGACCAAATATTGTAAAAAGCAGTTAAGAAAAGGTTTGAATATCCAACCGAACATAATCAAAAGCGGGAGCAGAGCTGTTCGACTGCAAGTAGGTGTGAATGTCAGATCATAATTGCTGAAAAATGTGATAGAAAAGACTAGAATGCCGGACAATACATCATCAAAAGCGGGAGAGGTGGTTTTTCGGCTGCAAGTAGGTGTGAATGTCCAGCCATAATTACTCACAAACGGGGGAAGAAAAGGTAGTATTTCCAGACCACACATGATCAAAACAGGGAATGGAGGTGGTTCAGCTGCAAGGTGTGAATGTCTGACTAAAGTTTGTAAAAACCGTGTAAGACAAGGGGCGAATGCCCGACAATGTATGATCAAAAGAGGGAGCGGAGGTTTTCGACTGCAAGGTCTGAATGTCCAACCATAATTTGTAAAAATCGGGGAAGAAAAGGCTCGAAAGCCCGACTATACACCATCAAAAGCGGGAGCAGAGGTGTTCAGGTGCAAGCAGGTCTGAATGTCCGACCAATAATTACTGAAAAATGGGTAAGAAAAGGTGCGAATGCCAAATCATACATCATCAAAAGCAGGAGCGGATGTGTTCGGCTACAAGAAGGTTTGAATGTCCAACCAAAGTAAGTAATAGGTGGGTAAGAAAAGGCTCGAATGCCCGACTATACACCATCAAAAGCGGAAGCGGAGGTGTTCGGCTGCAAGATATTGTGAACGTCCGACCAAAGTTTGTAAAAAGCAGTTAAGAAAAGGTTCGAATATCTAACCAAACATAATCAAAAGCGGGAGCAGAGCTGTTCGACTGCAAGTAGGTGTGAATATCAGATCATAATTTGCAAAAAGCTGATGAGAAAGGGTGAGAATGCCCGACTATACACTATCAAATGTGGGAGCGGAGTTGTTCGGCTGTGAGTAGGTGTGATTCTACAACCATAATTGCTGAAAAATGTGTTAGAAAAGGTAAGAATGCCGGACCATATATCACCAAAAGCGGGAGAGGTTGTGTTCGGCTGCAAGTAGGTGTGAATGTCCAGCCATAATTACTCACAAACGGGTAAGAAAGGGTACTATTGCCAGACCATATATGATCAAAACAGGGAGCGGAGGTGGTTCAGCTGCAAGAAGGTTTGAATGTCCGACTAAAGTTTGTAAAAAGCGGGTAAGACAAGGTGTGAATTCCCGACAATGTATGATCAAAAGAGGAGTGGAGGATTTCGGCTGCAAGAAGGTCTGAATGTCCACCCATAATTACTGAAAAATGGGTAAGAAAAGGTGCAAAAGCCCAACCGCACATGATCATAAGTGGATGAGAAGGTGTTCGACTGCAAGTAGGTGTGAATGTAAGATCATAATTTGTAAAAAGCGGGTAAGAAAAGGTAAGAATGCCCAACCATAAATTATCAAAAGCGGCAACAGAGTTTCGACTGGTATTTATCAATGTCTAGATAGATTTCAACAAAAAACAACGTTGTACTTTGCAGTAAAAGAAAGTGCAAATCAAAAGTTTTAGGAATCCGAGAATAAGCTTATTTTCATGAGTTCTGCACGATTTCGGATTTTATGTATAAAATGAATTCCTTCACGCAAACTAAGTTAACACTGCTTTGTCATTCATATGTACCCATTTCTACATATATTTCAAGCATAAACTTCCTCATACTACCCTGAATGAGAAAGAGCAACACTTGTGATTAAGCCATACGCCCCTTTTGAGGAGTTCTGCATGGTTTGGGATTTTATCTATAAAATTAATTCCTTCACTCAAACTATGTTAAAACGGCTTTTACCTTCATATTTATCAATGTCTCGATAGATTTAAACAAAAAAACAACGTTGTACTTTGCAATAAAAGAAAGAGCAAATCAAAAGTTTTAGGAATCCGAGAATAAGCTTATTTTCATGAGTTCTGCACGATTTCGGATTTTATGTATAAAATGAATTCATTCACTCAAACCAAGTTAAAACTGCTTTTTCCTTCATATTTATTAATGTCTAGATCGACTTCAACAAAGAACAACATTGTATTTTGCAGTAGAAGAAAGAGCAAAACTGAAGGATCAGGAATCCGAGAATAAGCTTCTTTTCATACGTTCTGCATGATTTGGGATTTTATGTATAAAATTAATTCCTTCACTCAAACTAAGTTAACACTGCTTTGTCCTTCATATGTACCCATTTCTACATATATTTCAAGCATAAACTTCCTCATACTACCCTGAATGAGAAAGAGCCACACTTGTGATTAAGCCATACGCCCCTTTTGAGGAGTTCTGCATGATTTGGGATTTTATCTATAAAATCAATTCCTTCACTCAAACTATGTTAAAACGGCTTTTACCTTCATATTTATCAATGTCTCGATAGATTTAAACAAAAAAACAACGTTGTACTTTGCAGTAAAAGAAAGAGCCAATCAAAAGTTTTAGGAATCCGAGAATAAGCTTATTTTCATGAGTTCTGCACGATTTCGGATTTTATGTATAAAATGAATTCATTCACTCAAACCAAGTTAAAACTGCTTTTTCATTCATATTTATCAATGTCTAGATCGACTTCAACAAAGAACAACATTGTATTTTGCAGTAGAAGAAAGAGCAAAACTGAAGGATCAGGAATCCGAGAATAAGCTTATTTTCTTATGGGCAAGTGGGAACTGCTTTGTCCTTCGTATTTATCAATGTGTAGATGGATTTCAACTTCTTCTACTGCAAAGTCCAATGTTTTTCTTTGTTGAAGTCGATCTAGACATTGATGAATATGGAAGGACAAAGCAGTTTTAACTTGGTTTGAGCAAAGCAATTCATTTTATAGCAAAATCCGAAATCGTGCAGAACTCATGAAAGCAGGCTTATACTCGGATTCCTGAAACTTTAGATTTGCTCTTTCTTTTACTGCAAAGTACAACGTTGTTTTTTTGTTTAAATCTTTCTAGACATGGTAAATATGAAGGACAAATCAGTTTTAACATAGTTTGAGTGAAGTAATGCATTTTATAAGCAAAATCCCAAATCATGCAAAACTCACGAAAAGCTTTTTCTCGCTTTTCACTGCTTTTTACAAACTTTGGTCGGACGTTCACACCTTCTTGCATCCGAACACCTCCGCTTCCGCTTTTGATGATGTATATTCGGGCATTCGAACCTTTTATTACCCGCTTTTTACAAACCATTGTTGGACTTTCACACCTTCTTGCAGCCGAACACCACCTCTCCCGCTTTTGATGATGTATGGTCCAGTATTCTTACCTTTTCTAACACATTTTTCAGCAATTATGGTCGGACATTCACACCTACTCACAGCTGGACACCTCCGCTCCCGCTTTTGATCATACAATGTCGGGACATCGCTCCTTGTCTTACCAGCTTTTTACAAACTTTAGTCGAACATTCACACCTTCTTGCAGCTGAACACCTCCGCTCCCGCTTTTGATGATGTATAGTCGGGCTTTCGAGCCTTTTCTTACCCGGTTTTTACAAATTATGGTTGGACATTCAGACCTTGCAGCCGAACACCTCCGCTCTCTCTTTTGATCATACATTGTCGGGCATTCGCACCTTGTCTTACCCGCTTTTTACAAACTATAGTCAGACATTCACACCTTGCAGCTGAACCTCCGCTCCCTGTTTTGATCATGTATGGTCTGGCAATACTACCTTTTCTTCCCCCGTTTGTGATTAATTATGGCTGGACATTCAAACCTACTTGCAGTCGAACAGATCTGATCCCGCTTTTGATTATGTTTGGTTGGATATTCGAACCTTTTCTTAACTGCTTTTTACAAACCATGGTCGTACTTTCACACCGTCTTGTAGCCGAACAACTCCGCTCTCGCTATTGATTTTGTACAGTCGGGTATTTTAACCTTTTCTTACCCGCTTTTTACCAACTATGGTCGGACATTCACACCGTCTTACAGCGGAACACCTCCGCTCCCGCTTTTTATGGTGTATAGTCGGGCATTTGAACCTTTTCTTACCCGCTATTTACAAACTATGGTAGGACATTCAAACTTTCGTGTATCCGAAAACCTCCGCTCTCTCTTTTGATCATACATTGTCGGACATTCGCACCTTTTCTTACCGGCTTTTTACAAACCATGGTCGGACTGTCACACCTTCTTGTAGCCGAACACATCCGCTCCCGCTATTGATTGTGTACAGTCGGGTATATTAACCTTTTCTTACCCGCTTTTTACCAAGTATGGTTGGACATTCACACCTTCGTACAGCGGAACACCTCCGCTCCCTCTTTTGATGGTGTATGTTCGGGCATTCAAACCTTTTCTTACCCGCTTTTTCCAAACTATGGTCGGCTATTCACAGCTTCCTCTCCACCCACCATACTTGTATACTCATCCGAAGACCTCTCCTCCCGCTTTTGTTAATATATTTGAACTTTAGTTTGACATTCAAACCTTCTTGCAGCTGAACCACCTCCGCTCCCTGTTTTGATCATATATGGTCTGGCTACTACCTTTTCTTACCCGTTTGTGAGTAATTATGGCTGGACATTCACACCTACTTGCAGTCGAACACAACCTCTCTCGCTTTTGATGATGTATGGACCGGCATTTTTACCTTTTCTAACACATTTTTCAGCAATTATGGTCGGAGATTCACACCTACTCACAGCCGAACAACTCCGCTCCCGCTTTTGATGATGTATAGTCGGGCATTCTCACCCTTTCTCATCAGCTTTTTGCAAATTATGATCTGACATTCACACCTACTTGCAGTCGAACAGCTCTGCTCCCGCTTTTGATTATGTTTGGTTGGATATTCGAACCTTTTCTTAACTTCTTTTTACATATTTTGGTTGGACGTTCACACCTTCTTGTAGCCGAACACTTCCACTCCTGCTTTTGATGATGTATGGTTGGGCATTCACACCTTTTTTTTGCCCATTTTTCCGGAATTATGGGTGGACATTCACACCTTGCAGCTGAACACCTCCTATCCCACTTATGATCATGTGCGGTTTGATTTTCGAAAAGTTTCTTTCATGTTTTCTAGCAATTATTGATGGACATGTAGACCTTCTTGCAGCAGAACACCTCCGCTCCCGCTTTTGATCATACATTGTCAGGCATTCGCACCTTGTCTTACCCACTTTTTACAAACTTTAGTCGAACAGTCACACCTTTTTGCAGCCGAACACCACCTCTCCCGCTTTTGATGATGTATGGTCCAGCATTCTTACCTTTTCTAACACATTCTTCAGCAATTATGGTCGGACATTCACACCTACTCAGAGCCGAACACCTCCGCTCCCGCATTTGATGGTGTATAGTCGGGCATTCTCACCCTTTCTCATCAGCTTTTTACAAATTATGATCTGACATTCACACCTGCTTTTGATAATGTATTGTTAGGCATTCGCACCTTTTTTTTTACCCATTTTTCATGAATTATGGGTGGACATTCACACCTTCTTGCAGCCGAACACCTCCTCTACCGCTTATGATCATGTGCGGTTTGATATTCGAAAATTTACTTTCTTGTTTTAAAGCAATTATTGATGGACATTCAAACCTTCTTTTTGATGGTGTATAGTCGGGCTTTCGAGCCTTTTCTTCCCGGTTTTTACAAACCATGGTCGGACTTTCACACCTTCTTGTAGCCGAACAACTCCGCTCCCGCTATTGATTGTGTACAGTCGGGTATTTTAACCTTTTCTTACCCGCTTTTTACCAACTATGGTCGGACATTCACACCGTCTTACAGCGGAACACCTCTGCTCCCGCTTTTGATGGTGTATAGTCGGGCATTCTAACCTTTTCTTACCCGCTTTTTACAAACTATGGTGGGACATTCAAACCTTCTTGTATCCGAAAACCTCCGCTCTCTCTTTTGATCATACATTGTCGGACATTCGCACCTTTTCTTACCCGCTTTTTACAAACCATGGTCGGACTTTCACATCTTCTTGTAGCCGAACACATCCGCTCCCGCTATTGATTGTGTACAGTCGGGTATTTTAACCTTTTCTTACCCGCTTTTTACAAACCATTGTTGGACTTTCACACCTTCTTGCAGCCGAACACCACCTCTCCCGCTTTTGATGATGTATGGCCCAGTATTCTTACCTTTTCTAACACATTTTTCAGCAATTATGGTCGGACATTCACACCTACTCACAGCTGGACAACTCCGCTCCCGCTTTTGATCATACAATGTCGGGACATCGCTCCTTGTCTTACCAGCTTTTTACAAACTTTAGTCGAACATTCACACCTTCTTGCAGCTGAACACCTCCGCTCCCGCTTTTGATGATGTATAGTCGGGCTTTCGAGCCTTTTCTTACCCGGTTTTTACAAATTATGGTTGGACATTCAGACCTTGCAGCCAAACACCTCCGCTCTCTCTTTTGATCATACATTGTCGGGCATTCGCACCTTGTCTTACCCGCTTTTTACAAACTATAGTCAGACATTCACACCTTGCAGCTGAACCTCCGCTCCCTGTTTTGATCATGTATGGTCTGGCAATACTACCTTTTCTTCCCCCGTTTGTGAGTAATTATGGCTGGACATTCACACCTACTTGCAGTCGAACAGCTCTGCTCCCGCTTTTGATTATGTTTGGTTGGATATTCGAACCTTTTCTTAACTGCTTTTTACAAACCATGGTCGTACTTTCACACCTTCTTGTAGCCGAACAACTCCGCTCCCGCTATTGATTTTGTACAGTCAGGTATTTTAACCTTTTCTTACCCGCTTTTTACCGACTATGGTCGGACATTCACACCGTCTTACAGCGGAACACCTCCGCTCCCGCTTTTTATGGTGTATAGTCGGGCATTTGAACCTTTTCTTACCCGCTATTTACAAACTATGGTAGGACATTCAAACTTTCGTGTATCCGAAAACCTCCGCTCTCTCTTTTGATCATACATTGTCGGACATTCGCACCTTTTCTTACCAGCTTTTTACAAACCATGGTCGGACTCTCACACCTTCTTGTAGCCGAACACATCCGCTCCCGCTATTGATTGTGTACAGTCGGGTATATTAACCTTTTCTTACCCGCTTTTTACCAAGTATGGTTGGACATTCACACCTTCGTACAGCGGAACACCTCCGCTCCCTCTTTTGATGGTGTATGTTCGGGCATTCAAACCTTTTCTTACCCGCTTTTTCCAAACTATGGTCGGCTATTCACAGCTTCCTCTCCACCCACCATACTTGTATACTCATCCGAAGACCTCTCCTCCCGCTTTTGTTAATATATTTGAACTTTAGTTTGACATTCAAACCTTCTTGCAGCTGAACCACCTCCGCTCCCTGTTTTGATCATATATGGTCTGGCTACTACCTTTTCTTACCCGTTTGTGAGTAATTATGGCTGGACATTCACACCTACTTGCAGTCGAACACAACCTCTCTCGCTTTTGATGATGTATGGACCGGCATTTTTACCTTTTCTAACACATTTTTCAGCAATTATGGTCGGAGATTCACACCTACTCACAGCCGAACAACTCCGCTCCCGCTTTTGATGATGTATAGTCGGGCATTCTCACCCTTTCTCATCAGCTTTTTGCAAATTATGATCTGACATTCACACCTACTTGCAGTCGAACAGCTCTGCTCCCGCTTTTGATTATGTTTGGTTGGATATTCGAACCTTTTCTTAACTTCTTTTTACATATTTTGGTTGGACGTTCACACCTTCTTGTAGCCGAACACTTCCACTCCTGCTTTTGATGATGTATGGTTGGGCATTCACACCTTTTTTTTGCCCATTTTTCAGGAATTATGGGTGGACATTCACACCTTGCAGCTGAACACCTCCTATCCCACTTATGATCATGTGCGGTTTGATTTTCGAAAAGTTTCTTTCATGTTTTCTAGCAATTATTGATGGACATGTAGACCTTCTTGCAGCAGAACACCTCCGCTCCCGCTTTTGATCATACATTGTCAGGCATTCGCACCTTGTCTTACCCACTTTTTACAAACTTTAGTCGAACAGTCACACCTTTTTGCAGCCGAACACCACCTCTCCCGCTTTTGATGATGTATGGTCCAGCATTCTTACCTTTTCTAACACATTCTTCAGCAATTATGGTCGGACATTCACACCTACTCAGAGCCGAACACCTCCGCTCCCGCATTTGATGGTGTATAGTCGGGCATTCTCACCCTTTCTCATCAGCTTTTTACAAATTATGATCTGACATTCACACCTGCTTTTGATAATGTATTGTTAGGCATTCGCACCTTTTTTTTTACCCATTTTTCATGAATTATGGGTGGACATTCACACCTTCTTGCAGCCGAACACCTCCTCTACCGCTTATGATCATGTGCGGTTTGATATTCGAAAATTTACTTTCTTGTTTTAAAGCAATTATTGATGGACATTCAAACCTTCTTTTTGATGGTGTATAGTCGGGCTTTCGAGCCTTTTCTTCCCGGTTTTTACAAACCATGGTCGGACTTTCACACCTTCTTGTAGCCGAACAACTCCGCTCCCGCTATTGATTGTGTACAGTCGGGTATTTTAACCTTTTCTTACCCGCTTTTTACCAACTATGGTCGGACATTCACACCGTCTTACAGCGGAACACCTCTGCTCCCGCTTTTGATGGTGTATAGTCGGGCATTCTAACCTTTTCTTACCCGCTTTTTACAAACTATGGTGGGACATTCAAACCTTCTTGTATCCGAAAACCTCCGCTCTCTCTTTTGATCATACATTGTCGGACATTCGCACCTTTTCTTACCCGCTTTTTACAAACCATGGTCGGACTATCACATCTTCTTGTAGCCGAACACATCCGCTCCCGCTATTGATTGTGTACAGTCGGGTATTTTAACCTTTTCTTACCCGCTTTTTACCAAGTATGGTCGGACATTCACACCTTCGTACAGCGGAACACCCACTTGCATCCGAAGACCTCCGCCCCAAATTTTGTTGATATTTAGTCGGACATTCGCACCTTACCCGCTTTTGGAAAACTATGGCCTTCTTGCAGCCAAACACCTCTGATCTCGCTTTTGATGATATAAGGTTGGGCATTCAGACCTTGCTTCACCTGCTTTTCACCAAATATAGTCGGACATTCACACCTTCTTGCAGCCGAACACTTCCGCTTTTAGTGTTCTATGAGGCATTCACATTTTTTTTCACCGTATTTTATAGATTATGGTTGGAAATTCTCACCCACTCTCATCCGAAGACCTCTCCTCCCGCTTTTGTTAATATATAGTCGGGCATTCGAACCTTTTCTTACCCGCTTTTTACAAATTATAGTCGAACATTCACACCTACTTGCAGCTGAATACTTCCGCTCCACCTTGTAGGTATGTATGGTTGGCATTTGCACCTCTTTTTATACTGATTGCTGAAGATTAAGTTGTACTTTCTCAAACTACAACTTTTTTTTATTTGTTGAAACTTGATTTGAAGTGGATAAATAAGGAGGACAAACAGTTTTAAGTCAGGCTGATAGAAGGAATTAATTTTATAGCAAAATCTGTACTTCATCATATGTCGAGAGATGCTTATTGCTGAAGAAGTTCTTTCTCATTCTACAAAGTACAACGTTGTTTATCGTTGAAACTTGATTAGACATGAATAAATATGAAGGACAAAGCAGTCTTAACTTGGTTTGAGTTAATGAATTCGTTTTATAGGAGAATCCGAATTCGTGCATAACTCATAAAATAGAGCTTATTTTCGGATTCCTGAAGAATGATTCTGGTTCTTTCTAATAATACAAAGTTTGTTGTTTATTGTTGAAACTTCATCAGAAGTGAAGAAATAAATGAATGCCTATCAACAAATTGACCTTCTGTTGACCTTCGGGGAGGTGAGTATCTTCACTAGACTCACCTGTCTGCTCTTCCTCCTCATTTAGCGTAGCTCCACCCTCTGCCTGTGAATTCTCACAGACTTCAACACTGAGTGGTGAGGCCTCTACAGGCCCCTCCCCTTTTTGCTCCTCACTTCCAATCCAAGCTTTTGGCGGGAAGTTTGAATTTATTGGGTCAACCTCTTCACTTTGTTCACCAACTGCCACCTTTGGTCCTTCTCTTTGTTGGCTTGACTGTGGCTTTACCGTCTTTAATTTGTTGGCAAAAGATTTAGGGCAATCTCTGAAGAGGTGATTTAATTCTCCACAGAGATTACATTTCCTGCCATTTGGACACTCTCCAAAAGTTTGCCCAATTTCTCTGCTCTTCCCACATAACACCTTGGTACAAGCCTCAACCAGGTGCCCATGCTCACCACACTTGCGGCAGAACTTGGGCTGCCCCTGGTAGTGGATGTAACCTCGGTTTTCAAGGTGGCCAGAGTGTCGCCCACCCGCTGCACTGAGCACTCTTCAGCCCTTTTAAATGGTATAACTTTGCACTCCCGCACGCTCCAGCAAGCACCATTCAAGCAACAACTTTGCACTCCAGCTTCGAACATCGGCACAGTCGCAACAAGTAAGGCGACTCTACTCAGAGAAGTCACTCTGCACAGTAACAAGATTTCTTTTGCACAGACAGAAAGGGCTTCACCCGCAAAGGTAAAGCCTGCCAAAAATAGAAACAACTCATTAGTGCTGCTCTCCACAGAAATCTTTAGTAAAAGGCGAAAGACTTGTACGTTATGAAGAGAAACCAGAGTACGATTATCCGTCACTGCGGGAGCAGGGCATCAGGCTTGTTGGCATAGCCACCTTCCCCATGGTGAGCTTTGCTTGGTTGAGACGCTTGCCCCCCCCCCCCCTTGCTCCTCGGCTGACCAAGTAGGAACAATCGGGCCCTATTCGATGGCTGCCTTGTCTTTTACTCTGTGCAAAAGACAAGGCAGCAACAAAAACACCACGAGAATCCCGTATTGAGGCTTTGTTCTGACCGCTCATTCGGGGTCGCATTTCTTTCAAGCAATTCTCCTGGTTAGCCCACACTCGGCTCGCTCCCATAGCCGTGTTAAAGTCTACTTCGCATTCACTCTCTTTTCCCATCAGACTCTTGGGATTTTATCTATAAAATGAATTCCTTCACTCAAACTATGTGAAAACTGCTTTGTCCTTAATATTTACCATGTCTAGAAAGATTTAAACAAAAAAAACAACGTTGTACTTTGCAGTAAAAGAAAGAGCAAATCTAAAGTTTCAGGAATCCGAGAATAAGCTTACTTTCATGAGTTCTTCACGATTTCGGATTTTGCTATAAAATGAATTCCTTCACTCAAACTAAATTAAAACTGCTAAACCGCTAATCTGTTATATGTAAGGCAGATGTCAAATTCACCGAAATAGGATCAAAGGGTATTCGGCCAATCGAGATGTAGCAACTTCGGTAAAAGAGTATAAGTTGAAGAGTTTGTGAATAAAGGTGTGCGCACACATAGTGTGCTGTACGAAAATAGG
This sequence comes from Leuresthes tenuis, assembly GCF_036924035.1. NCBI lineage: Eukaryota > Metazoa > Chordata > Actinopteri > Atheriniformes > Atherinopsidae > Leuresthes > Leuresthes tenuis. The sequence goes on along the minus strand of NW_027325468.1, from coordinate 5,108 downwards.
CAGGGAGCAATGCCGGCTGGGGTATATGTTCTTGTATGTTGTCTGACTGTTTGATTTGAATGTGTTGTGTAAGTGTCCTGTTGAATGTTACATGTTTGGGCTTTGACACGCTTCACTGTGGTTGTTAACTGTGTGGTGTGTCCTGAAATGTTATATGTTTGGGCTGTGTGACATGCTTAATGCTTGTCAGTAGCTACCCACTTATTCATATACTATCAAAGTATGTCCGGACTTCTTATGTTGTCAGTTCCCATCAAAAGCGGAAGCGGAGGTCTTCGGATGCAAGTGGGTGTGAATATCCCACCATACAAGTATGGTGGAGAGGAAGCTGTGAATGGCCGACCATAGTAAAAGGCGGGTGAGAGAAGGTGCGAATGCCTAACCATACATCATCAAAAAAGGGAGCGGAGGTGTTCCGCTGTAAGACGGTGTGAATGTCCGACCATAGATGGTAAAAAGCGGGTAAGAAAAGGTTAAATTACCCAACTGTACACAATCAAAAGAGGGAGCGGAGTTGTTCAGCTAAGAGAAGGTGTGAAAGTCCGAACTTGGTTTGTAAAAAGCGGGTAAGAAAAGGTTCGTATGCCCGAATATACACCATCAAAAGCGGAAGCGGAGGTGTTCGGCTGCAAGATATTGTGAACGTCCGACCAAAGTTTGTAAAAAGCAGTTAAGAAAAGGTTCGAATATCTAACCAAACATAATCAAAAGCGGGAGCAGAGCTGTTCGACTGGAAGTAGGTGTGAATGTCAGATCATAATTTTCAAAAAGCTGATGAGAAAGGGTGAGAATGCCCGACTATACATCATCAAATGCGGTAGCGGAGTTGTTCGGCTGTGAGTAGGTGTGAATCTCCGACCATAATTGCTGAAAAATGTGTTAGAATAGGTAAAAATGCCGGTCCATACATCATCAAAAGCGAGAGAGGTTGTGTTCGGCTGCAAGTAGGTGTGAATGTCCAGCCATAATTACTCACAAACGGGTAAGAAAAGGTAGTATTGCCAGACCATATATGATCAAAACAGGGAGCGGAGGTGGTTCAGCTGCAAGAAGGTTTGAATGTCCGACTAAAGTTCAAATATATTAAAGAAAGCGGGAGGAGAGGTCTTCGGATGAGAGTGGTTGAAAATTTCCAACCATAATGTATAAAATGCGGTGAAAAAAAGGTGTGATAGAACACTAAAAGGTGGAGCGGAAGTGTTCGGCTGCAAGAAGGTGTGAATATCCGACTATATTTGGTGAAAAGCAGGTGAAGCAAGGTCTGAATGCCCAACCTTACATCATCAAAAGCGAGATCAGAGGTGTTTGGCTGCAAGAAGGCCATAGTTTGCCAAAAGCGGGTAAGGTGCGAATGTCCGACTAAATATCAACAAAATTTGGGGCAGAGGTCTTCGGATGCAAGTGGGTGTGAATATCCAACCATACAAGTATGGTGGAGAGGAAGCTGTGAATAGCCGACCATAGTTTGGAAAAAGCGGGTAAGAAAAGGTTTGAATACCCGAACATACACCATCAAAAGAGGGAGCGGAGGTGTTCCGCTGTACGAAGGTGTGAATGTCCGACCATAGTTGGTAAAAAGCGGGTAAGAAAAGGTTAAAATACCCGACTGTACACAATCAATAGCGGGAGCGGAGTTGTTCGGCTACTAAAAGGTGTGAAAGTCCGACCCTGGTTTGTAAAAAGTGGGTAAGAAAAGGTTCGAATGCCCGAACACACACCAACAAAAGAGGGAGCGGAGGTGTTCGGCTGCAAGAAGGTGTGAACGTCCGACCAAAGTTTGTAAAAAAGCAGTTAAGAAAAGGTTCGAATATCTAACCAAACATAATCAAAAGCGGGAGCAGAGCTGTTCGACTGCAAGTAGGTGTGAATGTCAGAGAATAATTTGCAAAAAGCTGATGAGAAAGGGTGAGAAATCCCGACTATACACCATCAAATGCGGTAGCGGAGTTGTTCGGCTGTGAGTAGGTGTGATTCTCCAACCATAATTGCTGAAAAATGTGTTAGAAAAGGTAAGAATGCCGGTCCATACATCATCAAAAGCGGGAGAGGTGGTGTTCGGCTGCAAGTAGGTGTGAATGTCCATTAATAATTGCTTTAAAACATGAAAGAAAATTTTCGAATATCAAACCTTACATGATCATTAGCGGGAGAGGAGGTGTTCAGCTGCAAGAAGATGTGAATATCCACCCATAATTACTGAAAAATGGGTAGGAAAAGATGCGAATGTCCAACCATAAATCATCAAAAGCAGGAGTGGAGTTGTTCAGCTACAAGAAGGTATGAAAGTCCAACCATGGTTTGTAAAAAGCGGGTAAGAGAAGGTTCGAATACCCGAATATATACCATCAAAAGCGGAAGTGGGGGTGTTCGGCTGCAAGAAGGTGTGAACGTCCGACCAAATATTGTAAAAAGCAGTTAAGAAAAGGTTTGAATATCCAACCGAACATAATCAAAAGCGGGAGCAGAGCTGTTCGACTGCAAGTAGGTGTGAATGTCAGATCATAATTGCTGAAAAATGTGATAGAAAAGACTAGAATGCCGGACAATACATCATCAAAAGCGGGAGAGGTGGTTTTTCGGCTGCAAGTAGGTGTGAATGTCCAGCCATAATTACTCACAAACGGGGGAAGAAAAGGTAGTATTTCCAGACCACACATGATCAAAACAGGGAATGGAGGTGGTTCAGCTGCAAGGTGTGAATGTCTGACTAAAGTTTGTAAAAACCGTGTAAGACAAGGGGCGAATGCCCGACAATGTATGATCAAAAGAGGGAGCGGAGGTTTTCGGCTGCAAGGTCTGAATGTCCAACCATAATTTGTAAAAATCGGGGAAGAAAAGGCTCGAAAGCCCGACTATACACCATCAAAAGCGGGAGCAGAGGTGTTCAGGTGCAAGCAGGTCTGAATGTCCGACCAATAATTACTGAAAAATGGGTAAGAAAAGGTGCGAATGCCAAACCATACATCATCAAAAGCAGGAGCGGATGTGTTCGGCTACAAGAAGGTTTGAATGTCCAACCATAGTAAGTAATAGGTGGGTAAGAAAAGGCTCGAATGCCCGACTATACACCATCAAAAGCGGAAGCGGAGGTGTTCGGCTGCAAGATATTGTGAACGTCCGACCAAAGTTTGTAAAAAGCAGTTAAGAAAAGGTTCGAATATCTAACCAAACATAATCAAAAGCGGGAGCAGAGCTGTTCGACTGCAAGTAGGTGTGAATATCAGATCATAATTTGCAAAAAGCTGATGAGAAAGGGTGAGAATGCCCGACTATACACCATCAAATGCGGGAGCGGAGTTGTTCGGCTGTGAGTAGGTGTGAATCTCCGACCATAATTGCTGAAAAATGTGTTAGAAAAGGTAAGAATGCCGGTCCATACATCATCAAAAGCGAGAGAGGTTGTGTTCGGCTGCAAGTAGGTGTGAATGTCCATTAATAATTGCTTTAAAACATGAAAGAAAATTTTCGAATATCAAACCTTACATGATCATTAGCGGGAGAGGAGGTGTTCAGCTGCAAGAAGATGTGAATATCCACCCATAATTACTGAAAAATGGGTAGGAAAAGATGCGAATGTCCAACCATAAATCATCAAAAGCAGGAGTGGAGTTGTTCAGCTACAAGAAGGTATGAAAGTCCAACCATGGTTTGTAAAAAGCGGGTAAGAAAAGGTTCGAATACCCGAATATATACCATCAAAAGCGGAAGCGGAGGTGTTCGGCTGCAAGAAGGTGTGAACGTCCGACCAAAGTTTGTAAAAAGCAGTTAAGAAAAGGTTTGAATATCCAACCGAACATAATCAAAAGCGGGAGCAGAGCTGTTCGACTGCAAGTAGGTGTGAATGTCAGATCATAATTGCTGAAAAATGTGATAGAAAAGACTAGAATGCCGGACAATACATCATCAAAAGCGGGAGAGGTGGTTTTTCGGCTGCAAGTAGGTGTGAATGTCCAGCCATAATCACTCACAAACGGGGGAAGAAAAGGTAGTATTTCCAGACCACACATGATCAAAACAGGGAATGGAGGTGGTTCAGCTGCAAGGTGTGAATGTCTGACTAAAGTTTGTAAAAACCGTGTAAGACAAGGGGCGAATGCCCAACAATGTATGATCAAAAGAGGGAGCGGAGGTTTTCGGCTGCAAGGTCTGAATGTCCAACCACAATTTGTAAAAATCGGGGAAGAAAAGGCTCGAAAGCCCGACTATACACCATCAAAAGCGGGAGCAGAGGTGTTCAGGTGCAAGAAGGTCTGAATATCCGACCAAAAATTAATGAAAAATGGGTAAGAAAAGGTGCAAATGCCAAATAATACATCATCAAAAGCAGGAGCGGATGTGTTCGGCTACAAGAAGGTTTGAATGTCCAACCATAGTAAGTAATAGGCGGGTAAGAAAAGGCTCGAATGCCCGACTATATACCATCAAAAGCGGAAGCGGAGGTGTTCGGCTGCAAGACGGTGTGAACGTCCGACGAAAGTTTGTAAAAAGCAGTTATGAAAATGTTCGAATATCCAACCAAACATAATCAAAAGCGGGAGCAGAGCTGTTCGACTGCAAGTAGGTGTGAATATCAGATCATAATTTGCAAAAAGCTGTTGAGAAAGGGTGAGAATGCCCGACTATACACTATCAAATGTGGGAGCGGAGTTGTTCGGCTGTGAGTAGGTGTGATTCTACAACCATAATTGCTGAAAAATGTGTTAGAAAAGGTAAGAATGCCGGACCATATATCACCAAAAGCGGGAGAGGTTGTGTTCGGCTGCAAGTAGGTGTGAATGTCCAGCCATAATTACTCACAAACGGGTAAGAAAGGGTACTATTGCCAGACCATATATGATCAAAACAGGGAGCGGAGGTGGTTCAGCTGCAAGAAGGTTTGAATGTCCGACTAAAGTTTGTAAAAAGCGGGTAAGACAAGGTGTGAATTCCCGACAATGTATGATCAAAAGAGGAGTGGAGGTTTTCGGCTGCAAGAAGGTCTGAATGTCCACCCATAATTACTGAAAAATGGGTAAGAAAAGGTGCGAAAGCCCAACCGCACATGATCATAAGTGGATGAGAAGGTGTTCGACTGCAAGTAGGTGTGAATGTAAGATCATAATTTGTAA